>NW_010143309.1:161880-200084 GCF_000699245.1 Pterocles gutturalis
AGTAAATTCACTCAAATAAGACATAAAGAATTTCCATGGGAAGAAAAAATACTTCAGTATCTTCCATCTGTAGAAATGGCTGAATTTTTATGCCATTCAGATTAGCCAACTCAAGCATCGAGGAACACCAGATCCTGCCAGCATCCAGCCTTACTCGGTATCACTTAGGAAAAGTGGCGTTGCACTGCTGTTGCTTCCAGCACTACGCCAGGAGTTTTCTGCAGCTTTCTGCCTATGATTGCTACACATCAAGGAGGATTCCTCTTGACAAGTTGCTTTTGGCATTCAGGGATACTCAAAAGAAGCACAAAGAGAAAGGCCTCCAGGTAAATCTCATTCAGAAGAGGTCCATGTTGGGCCATTCCGATGTTTGTCTTCTCAGGTACAGGTTCTGGCAATTTGTAAGCAGGTGTGACCCATGTGTGACAGTCATGCAAAGGGAAGAGTTGCAGGCAGGTCTGTTCTGTAACATACCTTGAAGGTGTGGCCTCTGTGAATCTCTTCTTCAGCTTACAAGTTATGGTCCCATGTAAATATTTTGCCACTCTGCTTTCCAAAAAAAAAAAAAAAAAAGAAATAAAAAAAATCAAAGGTTATTTTTCTCCATTTGAAAGAATAAAAAAAAAAATTTCCTTTTCCTCTTTAAACTCATCCTTATCTCCCACCTTAGAAGTGCTTGGGTCTCTTTTGTCCAGATGCTTTCCACAGCAGTCTGGTGCACCACGGTCTGAAAGCAAGCATCAAAACAGAGATGAAAGGCTCATCTGCTTTAATCAGACCGTCTCCTGAAATTGCAGTCCCTGTTCACTTTCTCCCAGAGGCAGCACAGATCCCGATGGGATCTGCAGCCAGGTCCCATTATGTAGCACATGGCTAATTTAAGGGACCACTGAAGAAAGCTTCAGCCTTCCACTGTGACCTGCTTCATTTGGATGAAGAAGAGCTTGGGTGAAAGGGGGACAGTTACTACATTAACACAGATCAGTACCTCTAAGTGAGCTGGAATTTGTAGGCAGTGTTTTAGATTTTTGGGTGTCAACCAGCAGCAAGATGGAAGCCAGACACCAGGAAACGAATATTGAGGAGACTAAAATTTTGCTGAAAAAGTCAGAGGCAGAAATATCCTCCAGTGAAAGTACGGTAGGAAGAGGTAATAAAGTGAAGTCTTTCAAAAGTTGGATTCTACTATGCTATTCATAAAAAGATACCATCTATGGTTTTCATATATTTTTTCCTTACTTGCTTGTTCATATTTTTTTATCTTACTGTGCTGAATGAGGGGAGAAATGGATATACCAGTGGTGCTTAGAGCACTTCAAAAATGCTGCTGACCTGAAGGAAAAAAATAACTATCCTTCATTCTGTGAGAAACTGGATAATCCAAGTGATCCTGTGATAGGTATACGACAACGATTTTGTATTTGTTTAGCACTGTGGAGTCCAGGTCCTGACTTGAGCTTCTGCATAATTTTGTTCTGATTATTACTATTGTTACTATTATTGTATTCCTCATCATTAATATTAATAATTACACCAAATCATCCCAGGTTATTTTCATCTCGATCCTGGCATAAACTATCCTGAAGCCTGTAGGGTATTAGTGTTGCTCATTTTTAGCATAATTAGGCTCGTCCAAAATTTGGATTTGGAACTACAGTTCTTTTTTTCATACAGTTTCTCCCATTAAGAATAGGCCTATTAAGAAATTAGAATCAGATATTGTTATCAATTCATGTACATATGTTTTTTTCAAATAAAATGCATCATTTATGCATTCCCAGACAGAGTTTTCTACCAAAATATTACAAGTAGCATCTATAGAGTTCTTATGCATTTTGTTATGCAGAAAGAACTCCTACCATGCAGTGACACAGAATGTTCTGAGTTCCGACAGACAGCATCTTGCCTCTGACATCTGACTGTCATGCTGTTGTGAAAAATATCTGGATGGTACTATGAATACATTTATGTGTGGTTTATTTTAGCTAGGATGACAAACCCATATTCCTATTTTACACTCTGAAATGAGCAGTTCTGTGCTTTAAGAAAACAAAGGGAGGAACATATTTTAATATGCCGCATAGTGTTGCTTCTGTTTCATAAGCAAAATGTGGTTATTTTTCTTTGCAGTTCTACAGACCCCAGGAAAATCTTTTAACCTTGCAGTTTTTTACAGCATTTCACATTAAAGCTGTCAGAAACCAAACTAATTAAACTGAAGAGCTTCTCATTTCAATTTCTGTATAAGGTTTAAAAAAAAAATACAATTACTGGTGAAATTAGGACACGGAACAGAATTTAAAACCATGTGCAGCCTAAAAACATTATGAATATGAAATATTTATTGTACAAATTAATTATAGCTTGCACACAGGCCTGGGCACCAACCTACCTAGGAAGATGTTGACAAATTATAACGAACTTTAGGAAGAATAAAACACCTAACATAAGGGCTATAGTGGATGATGCATGGAGAAAGACTGTAAGAGCTAAATATTTTAAGATGCCCCCACACAGTGTCCAAAACTGCTATAACTGTTTACATGCTCTTGAAAAGTAGAAACAATGAGGCATTAAGGAGATTGTTTAGAGCACTTCTCAGGGGTATAATTGCATATAAAGGTAGGAAACTGAGCAAACGGAGATTCGAGTTGGCTATCCAGCCAAAATTTTAACAAGGATGTCTAATAGACTGTGAAATAACTTCCCAAGAAAAGTGTTAGAAGTGACATCTCTAAAATGATTTAAAAGCAGACCGGACACATCACATGATAATACAATGGATGGAGAATATAGAAGTGTCTCACAGTGTATTTCTAGCTTTCGGTTTACGTAATCCCTCTGGTTGTGACTGATTCGGCTGTCTCCCTTGCCTCTGCCGTGGCTGCAGCACCCACTGCCAGCCCTGTGCAGCACCCCGCACCATGGCGGAGAGGAGGAAACATCGTCAAACAGCTACTGGCCAAAGAAGATGGCTCTGTTGCTTAAATAAAGTCCTGGGTTATTGAGTGGAATATAGGTAAGGGGAGCCTGTGAATCTCACTCAGGGCTGAGCGGTGGCAGCATAGTCCTTACACTGACAAGCAGAGCAGTGCCCTGTTTGCTGTGGCTTCTGGTTATATATGCACAGAACAAACAAAAAATCTAAAGACATCAGCATAAAAATGTCAATTTCAAATTTCCCATGAATTCTCTGTGTTAATACTTCTTATGCTCCATTCCTGCAAATAGCCTGCTGCAGAGAAGGTTTTTCAGGGGAAATGTGTGATGAAATATCACATGGAATGCACATTACTGGAATGAAAGCTTATCCTTGTAAATAGCCCAAGAATTTGGTTACATCTATTCTTAGATAGCATTCTTTTCCCCATAAGTCCTTTGCATTGCAACATACAGAACAGAGGGGAAAAATTTGGAGATGGAACACTTTCCTTCACCAGTTAAGCAGGGCATCTGCTGAAACAGTGGTAACAGCAGCAGTAGTAACAGTACAAATACATCTTTGAAATAAACAGAAATGATGGATTTATGGATAAGATGCAGAGTAAGGAGACCAGGAGACAGACTCATGGTTTCCCCACAGGCTATCCAGTAAGGTTTTGGGTTAATTTCTTATTTCCCTCTAGTTTTGTGCTCTTTCCTCTGTAAAACAGAGGTAGTAATACACATTTGCTGTATTACAGTGACACGAGTCTTCAGCGATTTCACAGTTCTTCAAAACCCTCTGTCAATAAGGACTGCAGCAGCGAAGGCTGAAGAGCAGAGCCAGCACTGCTCGTTAGTACCGGTGTGATGTTAGCATCATTTCCCTAGCAAATCATGCTGGGAAGTGAATTTTCATCCTTGAAAGCAGCAGGATACTCCTCCCAAGAGGTGTTTAGGTGACAGAAATCTGATCTGGCTGGGTTAGCTGACATGCAACTAAAAAAGAAATGAACAAAAAAATATATTAAGTACTTAGTCTTAAAATCTTAGAATAATCTTTGTCATACAAAGTACTTATCTCCTTCCACACCAGCTCTTTTGATCTAAACATGATAAAAAAGTGATGTGTCAAATTTGAAATAGAACAGCCAAAAAAAATCAATGGCAGCAGTTGTGAAAAGCAAGCAGTATGACGGGTTTTTGTTATGAACCTGCAACCACAAGGCCTGATGTCTGAAAACAGGAATACAAACCCAACTTTCAATTCACTGATAAAAATGAACTTCCCCCCAGCCGGCCAGACAGAAAATGTGAAGGAATCCTGAGACCTTCTCTACAGATGATCAATACTTGATTCCACTTGATAAATATGCCCAGACAGTGGAAATAATTGCCTAAGCTCTGTGGTGCCGTTATGTATTTGAAAAACTAGCTATAGGAAATGCAAACCATTGGGAGAACAAATCAGGGAGTACATTATCATCAAAGGCAGTATGTTCATGTAGATAAAGTAAAGTCACCATGGGCTAGGCTGTATTTGCATGTGCAAAAATTCAAGAGACGTGGATGTTTGTTATCATATACTAACATTGTACCTGGTTGCTTTTTTGATATTGTAGCAACTTAGTAATCTAATTACCCAGTTAAAAACCTAGATGTATTCTGTATGCATTTAGCACTCAAAATAAAAGCTATCACAAAAAACCACTTTCTTCCATGTCACCCTGACCATCACTGGGAGTCTGTGCCAGCCAATGGGTAAGAAGCCCGTATGTGTTATCTTCCTCACCTCCACAGTGGAAGCATGTCCTGTCAGGGTAAACAAATAACCAATGGAGCACCTGAGCAATCTTGGGTGTCACTCAGGGCGGGGACTGTGTCATCCAGCTTCATGAAGTCCTGACCCAGTGCAACCCTTTTGGCACTGCTGTTAATGACTAATTGATTGTTACTCAAGCCCTGCCTGACTGCTGAGGCTATTAGCAAAAATTATCAAAGGAACTGGAAGCAGAAAGTGGGTGTTCATAGAAATGAAGCCCATTTTTTTTCTGAGTGCCCCAGGACTGCTGTGCTGATGGGACAGACAGAGCACCAGCACAGCCCTGGTTCTGAATCCTGTGGGTTCAGAATCACAGAGGGATTGAGCCCCAGGGACATCAGTCATGGGGAAGGAAGACGTCCTGCTCAACTGCTTTAGATCAGTTTGCCCATAATTGTCCTCTCTCAAGAGTGTATTTGCCGCCGCTCCCAGTCCTTCGAGACTCAATCAACAGAGCTCACACACAGACCTCTGACTGATGATAGCTAGTGGCACATTTTGAGATGAGGTGTTAAATTCAGTGATATATTATATTTGAATTTATCATACCACTTTGTCTGCTTCTCAAACCTGATCACCTAGGATTTATTTCAACAGTCCACAAATAGGAACAGCTCCCTATAACTAATATTTCCTCTTTTTCAGTTCAGAGATGGAGTTTCCCCTGAAATGACACCTGAGTGAGCTATTGGAAAGGTAAAAATCAGTGCTACAGCACTGACAAATTTTCTTTGCCTAGAAATGTCAGAGCTTTAATGACCTATATGCTATATTGGGTATAACTAGAAATGGAAACCTTTATACCAATGGAAAGGAAAAATTCCCAGTCTCCCAGGTCTAGAAGGCTTTGAGTTATCTGACCATTAAAATATGAATTATTTTTAAGCATATAAAACCTATTTTTGAAATGTTATGGCCACTTTAGGGGTCAAGATATCTGGACTAGTAATCATGAAAGCTCTTGGCTCTTGGTATGGGAAGATATGAAAACTATACCTTCTAGACTACCAAAATCTCTCCAAAATTTTCTAAGTAGGTTGTTTTCATTTTGCTTTCTTGTTAGTTGTTTGCTTCTCTGTAACAAGCTCATGGACCGACTGAGTTCTCAAAACCACAGGAACAAAACTGAGCAGGAACCTCCTGATTTTTGCCTGCAGCACATAAATAAGAGAAAATGCACTGATGTTGCTTCCCAAGACAGCACAAAATGGCTGAGCTGCTCTTCTAGACTTCCCAAGTTCGCATTCCTTATGAAGGGGAACAAATAACAGCCCAAAATGCTCTAAAATTAAATTTCAGTTTTTGCATTGTGATTACACTTTGGGGTAGGTTTATTAGGACGAAGGAATGCAGGTAAGGAAAAATTGCCTCTGCATCAGCACCAGCACATATGCCTGTTCTCCAGGTAGATCGCAGTGGATTTGTGCTCACACAAAACCAGGCAAATTTGCTCTGAAGATCTGCATGCCTCAATGCTTTCCAGAATTCATTCTACTGCTATCCAGCAGTAGACAGCAGTTGGGACAAGTGGAAAATATTTCACAATGGTGTACGTTCGTCAGAACCACAGAGGAATCAATCAGCTGGTGAGGAATTGCTTGGGTTTTTCTGAATAATGTGACATTTTAATCTGTTAATGTCTCACTAGCAAACTCCTTATGAGTGTATGGCCATTTCTTGCTCCACATCAGGAATATTGTTCCAGGATCTTTAAAATATGGTGAGTTTTCTTTCCTCTACATAACACCCTCCCTTTGTGTGGCAGCAAAAATTAGGTCAGTTCCTTCTATACATTGAAGACTAACGTGATATTAAACAAAAGTTTCTACACCAAGGAAAAATGGGAAAATATGTCTGTGCCTGCTGACAGATTGTTATGTTATGATGTATCTGGAACAGAAAACATTGAGCCCAGTCTGCCTTGTATCCTACCACAGCAGTCATCAGATCATCCTGTCTGTCTCCGCTACTTAATCAAGCAGGAGTCTGCGAGACCACTTGGGTGGTGAAGGCGCAGAAATGACTGTGAGAAGATCAGAGGAGCACATCAGCCCTAAAGCGCTTGGACAGGGATGTACCCCGATACTTTTTCAGATGTGACCCCCCCCCGACTGCCTCCACTGCAGAACCATCATGTCGCCTTGGTGACAAGTGTCTGCCCCACGTAACCCCTCACTTCTGAAGGTAGTCTTCTGTGACAGAGAGAGGCTGTTTACGCTGGCATTTCTGCTGCACATTGCTACACTTTACATGTCTTGCCAGATATTAGTGATGTCCCAAATGACAGGTGCGTGTCTTAATAAGTTCTACCAGGGGCAGGAATTAGTAGACAAAAGAGCCCGCAGCAATGGAAGCATCTGGTAGGAAGAAAAAACACTGTCTTGCATTCTGTCAAGTGTAATTAGAGTTGCCAGTTGTCATTGCTGCTAGCATTTAGTTAAGTAAGTTTCTCTGATGAGAAACTATCTGACAAAAGTCAAAGCCACGTCAACTTATGAACAACATAATTACAAAATATTTTTTATATTGAACAACCATGTCAGAGTCTAACACTCTCTGACCAGCTTCTTTTGGATATACCACACATGGAGGGTGTAATGCTTAATATCAAAGTTACTTATTTGACGATACTTGAAGTTATATGGGATTTCTGATTTAGCAGAGTGCTACAAAATATTCTGAAAACACAGTACAAACCTAAGTGACACTTAGCAAAATATAGCAATTGCAATGCACAGTTCAATCACAATATCAATGTGATTCCCATAACCGGTCTCTATAATATGCCATGGCACAGTTTGAAATACTTTCACTAGTAGTCTAGTTTTTATACTTTGTGTGAGCCTTCTTCCACTGCTGGGGTCTTAAGCCATCAGCTTATTAAAGAAGATGTGAGGATTTCAGCAAGATGCAAAAAAGTCACATTAAAAGCTCTCAGAATAACTTGCTTTCAACAGCAAGCCTTGGGGGAGGTTGGTGATAAGTGTTCTACAGTCTAATTGGAGAAGGATAAACATTTGTTGTTTTTAATTGTGTTAGGCACCATATTTAATTTCCCCCTCCCCGAGCACAGCACAGGGGGGGCCTCACAATCCACACTCCAGAACCCTCCAAAGATCCCACGCTGGGAGAAGAGCAGTGCACCACATCCAGCTGCTGCAAACAGCATCTCAGCTGCTGTTTTAGATGACGCTTACATTCTGATCCTTCCTTTGTTACTTTTAATTAATTATAAATATCTGTTGTTTTGTTACTATAATGGTATGTCATAATTATTGTTTTGTTCCATGGCCTGTTACTTGAAAGTGTTTAGGGGGAAAAAAAAAAAAAAAGAATGATGATAAATTTTCCTTTTTTCTTGACTAGTTTAAATGATGGTTCTTACACAGCACAGCCCACAGCTGGACACCTGTACACCCAGAACAGCCTGTGTCCAGTGAGATGCTTGTCTTCATTTTGAGAACTGGCCTGAGCAGCTGGTGGGACACAGAAAGCACAAACAGAAACCTTTGAGCATAGGGCTTAGGGAAGAAGAACAAACTAAAAAGATGCTGTGAAGGTGACAGTTGTGGAGAAAATGTGCATTAGCAAGACACAAACTGTACTCAAGTAATGAAATGCCATAATAATCACAGAAAACAGCAGCCCTCCACCCTTCCATGAAGCTGCAGGGAGTAACACTGACATCTGGTTTTTGAGGTCAAAATACCCACATGAAATGTATGTTAAGAACAGGAACAAAGTAGTGAAAATTGATGAACTGAAATGCCATAATATACTCTAAAACAAGGAGTAAAATCCTGACCCTTTTGGCTTTAAATGGCCCAGTCCCCTCAAGACATTGTAGAGTGTATTAGAAATAGAATTATTTGCCCAATTTATAAGAACTCACAGAACCAATAAAAGACTGTGATATTTGTAATATTTTTGAGAGAATATAATTCTGCTGTGTTCCTCCTAAGGGCAGATGTTGGCCCCAGGCTAGGTATGTCCCAGGCTGATGCCAGTGCCTTCCTGCAGCACAGCTGGGGCAGGCAGCACCTCTGAGCTGCATTGTTCAGCATCACGCTGCTTTTGGAGCTACGGGTGAGATTTCTTAACCATTTCATCAAGCCACATTGACAGTGACAAAATATCACAAGCAATCTACTCTGTATGTGAATTACTTTTTAAAGTCATATAAGAAAATTAATACAATAATAAGCAGTGTCTGTTCTGGAACAAAAGACAAAGAGAAAAATGGCCTAAATGTATTGAGAGTATTATTAATTGCATATAGACCCAGTGACTGCTTCATCTGCCCTAGTTTAAGCTCCCAAAGCAGAGTAAACATCTCCCCCTGGGCATGAGCCTACATTTAGTCACGATGTAACTGCCCCAGACTGCAGATCTAATTCCCCTGGATTGCTAATAACACCCTGGATGTCTAGGCATTCATTTCAAGCAGCTCAGCCCCATTTAGGCTCATTTGCTAGCCAGCACTGTCATGCCTGAGAGGCAATTGAAAGACATGCAGTCCATCACCCAGCACTCTCATCCCCTGCCTTTCCCACTCCTCGTGCCATAAAGTGCCCAGCAAGCAGTGAAGGTGGACAGCATGGATGGAAAACGGGCTGGCCACAGACCTGAAAGCCATGCCACAGTCTTCCTTCTATTGGAAAATCTGATGAAGGATGGGGCTGCCTGGCAAGCTGCTTTCCCCGGCCACAAGTGCTGCTCCAGCACCAGGCTCTAGAGAGGCGAGCAGTCACCACTGGACATATTCCAGCTTGGGTTACTGGGATCCCCGTGCTTCAGCCGTATTGTAATTTCAACATTCTCAGGCTACCACTGGAAAGAGATGTGAACATGTCCAGACTGTGGGCTTTAACCCTCCTGGAGTAAGTCGAGGCCAAGAGAAGCAGATATGGAGGAAATAGAGTTCCCCATACTCAGCTCCCCACTCCTCACAGGCACTGCCCGTAGGAGAGACCAGGAAGGCAGAAATCCTCTTCAGCAGCACCCCCAGATGCATCACTGAGCCACACAGGAGCTTCATACCCAAAACCAGTTGCATCTTTAGTGAGCCTTCCCCCATCCATGCCATGTCATAAATATTCTGCCATCACAGACCACACCGGATCTTTTTCCCCTTTTGGCAGAAGCTCTCATGCATTCAGCTCCCCAGGCACACAAAGAAGCCACCCGCACAGCCTGTGGATCCCTCCAGGCCAGAATTCACGGGAGATGGTCAGCTCGGCTTGCCCTGTGCTCAGACACGCACCAACACACAAGCAGCCTGTCCATGTCCCCAGCAAGCAGTGAGTGCCATGCCAAGGAAACTGAAGGAGGTGAGGAGCCAAGGATGGAGAGGGTGCAAGTGGAAGGAGCTAATGGAGGAGAAGAAAAAGAACTTGTGGCTGTTGCTCAGACTGACTCAGTGACAGCAGGCTGGGACTGACCGCCACAGAAGAGCAGGAAGCACCAGCAGGAACTTGGCCTAAGTGCGTGTGTGCAGCACAGCTGCTCACAGCAACTGGACATTGCTGTCACCATGTCTAAAGGCAGAAACAGCACCATGGGGCTGGCTCACCGGTCCTGTCCATCCCTCAGCCTCAGGTTAATGGGATGAGACGGAACTCATGGTCTAATTTTGGCCTTGTATTAGAGGGTAAGAGAAGAAATTAATTGCTTGATGTACTTGCAAGGCATGTTCACAAATTTCCCTGCAGATCATGTGCCAACTGACGCTAGTCATCAGCCTGGGCACGCATGGAAAAGAGCCAGTGGCCAGAATACTTATGGTTGGTTTCATAGACATCTCAGGAGAGCTGGTGACAGTAATTCTGCTGACAGCCTGTCTAAAGGTCATTGCAAAGGCACTGAATAATGCACTAGCCCTGCTTGACCTGAGGTTTTTGATGCAGGCCCTGTCCTTGAGACCTGAGAGCCGGATTGCAGATGAAAGTCAGAGGATTTAGCAACCAGACAGTCTCCTGCCAGGCCCAAGCTTGCTTCTTTAGATCCTCTGAGCAGTAACTAGTGATAAATGCACCAGGCCAAGTGTGGCAGCTTGCACGTCTTCTGTCTCCTGCTATGTGTGTCCTGTGGTACAGCCCTCTCCTTCTGGTTCCCAGCCCAGGTCACCACCCTTCCCTGGCCAGCCCCACGTAGGGCATACACCATCGCCCTGCCCGACAGCCTTAGTGCTCTCCCCAGTGTGATGAGTCCCTGTCAGCACGTGCAACCAGCTTATTTACGCCAATAACTAAATTATTTTATTTGCTCAAAGCACTAGTTGTTCTTTTTTTTCTCCAATACTTTCTGATCCAAGCAATCTAAAGAGGCCAGGACAATGACAATTGAGATTTTAGCTGAGCACAGGACTCAAGCAAAGCAGCCACTATGGCAGGAGCTGTGGACTCCAGTGCTGTGGACTCCAACTGGGTGAGCCATCTGGGCCTGAGTGACCAGGCTCTGTAGCACTGGGAGGCTTATACCGAAGTGCAATACCACTAAAGGGTGGGAAGACATGGCAACAAAGTGATCTGGAACAGAATGGAAGCCATGAATGCTGACTCTAGCTGGTGACCAGGTGTTTTGTCTGAAAATTTGTAATTACAAGTATCATTATTTTTTTCTTTGCCATTGTTTACCATTCTGGTTTCAGAGCTTGTGGTTTGTTTTCTTTTTTTTTCATGATGGCATGAGAAGATGGCAATAACATCATTTTATGCATTTAATACCATTTTGTGGAAGATATGTTTCATGTGCATTATTTACTTCTGGAACAAAGAATATATTAATTATTCAGTGTGGCAAGAATTGAGTGTCAAAATGCCTCTGGTAAGTATGAATTATAGATTGATCTGGATATATATGTTTCGTTCTTATGAGCTGTGTTTTTAAAACTTTCCCTCAGTGGACTGTTCGTCAATACGATCCTGATTCATGTCAGTAATGAACTATCAGTGTACGTGCATGCTCTGCCATTGACAGGGCATCTTGCCTTCAGCTCTGCTGTTCTGCCCTCCAGGGACTAGCCCTGTTCAGGAATATACGTGCTACCTATGCAATGGCCATGGCCACACACAACCTGGCCACAGAAGGTCTCATTGCTCACCTCCTTGCTGTGGGCAGTACAGCACTAAAGCTCGTGTTCTGTGCCGACTGCTGACAGGGGATCTGGTGCCATTACTCTCTGCTTAGAAGATGTGGGGGTTCTCCCAGACATGACAGAGTCCTGCCAGTGTGGTGGTCCCCCAGCAGCTTACCCAAGTGCAGGGGAAGCTGGCTGGTAGAAATTTGGCAGAGGCAGGAGATGGGAGATGTTACTTCTCAGAGAGACAAGCTGCTCATAGTGGTATCTTACCCTGTGCAAGGCAGAAGCCCTTCAAAAAAAAAATTTCTCCATCTGCTGCCCTCCTGTGGGCTCTGTGACTCCCCCCAGCACTTTTCAGGCCAGACTTGGAGTACTGCATCCCCTTCTGGTCCCCACAATTCAAGAAAAACGTGGACAGACTGGAGAGGGTCCCGAGGAGGGCCATGAAGATGATAAAAAGGGTCTGGAGAACCTGCCCTTTGAGGAACAACTGAAGGAGTTATGCTTTGTCTCCCCAGAGAAGAGAAGGCTCAGCATGGACCTCATCACAGTATTCCAGTACTTAAAGGGCAGCTACAAAGAGGATGGAGGTTCTCTTCTCTCTTCACAAGGAGCCACACAGAGAGGACAAGAAGTAACAGGTACAAGTTGCAGCAGGAGAGGTTTCACCTCAACATAAGAAAGAAATTTTTTACAGCGAGAACAATAATTCACTGGAACAACCTCCCCAGGGATGTGGTACAGTCCTTGTCACTGGAGTTTTCAAGACGCGTTTGGAAGAGATGCCAGATAATATCATCTAGGCTCCCTTTTCCACAGATGGTTGGGTCAGATGATCTTTCAAGGTCACTTCCAACCTGAGTTGTTCTATGACTCTGTGATTATTGTCCTGTACAAGAACAGCTTTTCCAGACAAAGTTCTGCTGTCTTAATGATGGCATCATAACCATATACATTCATCTCCTGCTTCAACTTTGATATAGCCATCTCCCAGTTACATATGTACTTTCTCACAAATGGTAAGGAAGTGTTGTTGGCCAGGTGACAGGCAGCTATCTACTTGTCAGATTGTGGGACTGGTGAGAGCCACAGAGAAAGTAGCTTAGAGGTCTTTAAGAGAAGGAATTTTTCAAAGCCATGAAACCACACAGACTTTTAAACATCAGGCGCTTGATACAGCTGAAAGTAATTGCTCTGGTGCTGAAAAACAAAATTGTTCTCCAGGGATGATAGCGCTCTTTAGTTAAAATAGCAGGAAAATAAATAACTTACTTTTCTAAAAGAAAGCCAAAAATGTCATTTAGAGCTAAGCAATCATTCTTAAAAGGCAGCACTTGTCTGACACGGCTACAGAAACAGCAGTCTTCTCAGGAAGGAGCTTCTGTGGTTATTATTGTAATTCGTGCAGGTCCAACTGCCTTGCCAGCAAAATGTGGAGCAGCTTTAATCGCAGCTTTAAACTAATGTGGCAGATATTTATTGTAAGAACAGTGGTGTCAGCTGTGTCAGATGATGTAAAAAAACCTCTGAACAATCAGCTGTCAGATGGATTAAAAAAAGAAAAAATACTGAACAGTTTCCTTTGAAAGTGCCAAGGTAATTTAAGAAAAAACATTATAGGGAGCAAAATTAAATTTAATCAAACTATTTCAATGATAAATTGTATCTGGGTAAATCTCCTGGGGTTGCAAAGAACATGTTTATATTGTCAGGTGTGTCAAAAAGAAGATTAGATGGAGACATTGGAATGGCAGGGGAGAAGCAGAGAAGATCCTTTCCCTCAGTCCTCTGCTGTTATAGCATTCCAGAAGTGCCACCTCCCACCCGATGTAGCCAAGTGATGTCCCCTGCCTGCTTTCTGTCCCCCTCAGACTCGCACTGATGAGAACACCTGATTCTTCAGAAAGAGGGAAAATAATCAGCAACCGTAAAAAGCCACCTAATGACTTACTCTTCTGAGCCCACTCCTAAAACTACATCTCTGGGTGTACTTATGGGACACCAGCCAGCACTGGCTGTCCTGCTGTGGGGCTGTACGACAGGGACAACGTGCTGTTGTGTCAATCCTTGCATCCTTGCCTCGGTGCTGGTGGGCTCACCTCACCCTCCTGATGCCGGCAGGAACAGCTGGTGTCCAAGGGGCAGGATTAGGGAGGGAGCACCTCCGCAGGGAAATACAGCCTGTTCCTCTGTGTTTGCAATGCTAAATGTTAAGGCTAATGTGCACTGGGTGAAGGTAGGGCTAACCAACTTGCCTTATAAGATATATGCAATCAGAATCCATGCTAAAGACTTAGCACATTAAAAGGACAGGTAGGGAAATGATCAGACAGCCCTGTGCATTAATCTTAAATTAAAAAAAAAAAAACCAAAAAAACAAAAAAAAACCCCAAAAAACCACAACTTATCTCCTTTGTTGTTTCTATATTTTAATAGCAAAATTAATATGGGGAAACAGAAAAATGAAATAGGCTGATCACTTAGTGCCATGCATTGAATGTTATCATTCAAGAGTGTTGTACACAGATGACAGCAAATATTGTAGATATGTCAGGGATGATTCAATGTAACTGAAATAACTCGAGAACATAAGCTCTCCTTCACCACTGACAGAACAGCTAGACGTGTTTGATTTAGTTCATGCTGCTGCGTTGTGTTGCTCTGCTTTTTAAGTCCACACTTTTTCTGTTAACTCCTCAATTCAACCTTGCAATTGGGAATTCAGATAACACAGCCCTTCACTTCTGATCTTAGTTGAATACCAATGCCATAATTTTATGCTTCCTTGCTTTCTCTACTCCCTGACCTTTCATGTTTCTTGAGGGACATCTCATTTCCTCTAGCTTTCAAACACCTTAATACTTATTTCTTCATATTGGTGATACAATTAAGTACACATCCTTAATTGAGTTACAAGCAAATACATAGAATAATAACAGGGTGTTTATCTTTGTCAACCCTAGACAGGTAATTAGTCTCCTTCACACTCTTCTAGGCAAACAGAACCCTTTAAACTGATATGCCACCTTTACATAATGTCAATAGACTGTCTTCTCCTCGCCTCTGTTTAGATGGCCTTGTGTATTCAATAGAAAATGCAAATTTGCCTTACTCAAGACCCAGCTGGAAATGAACCTAACACTCCTATCAGTCTAGTTCCTCTGGTTCAGAGTATACTGAAGTAGAATAAAAAGTTACTTCTTTGCTAGAGCTAACAGAAGACAATTGCAGAGGTCACACCATGGATGCAAAGTCTCTTCATAGCTTTAGAGCAATATTTCCTGATGCGTGCTTGGATTAAGCACTTGTGTCAGCTAAGCAGAGCAGCAGATCTTCGCTCATGGTAAACTGATGTGGCTCTATTAAAAATCAAAGGAGCTGAATCCCATCAGCTGAGGATATAGTGGAAGGTGTCCCTGCCCATGGCAGGGGGGGTGGAACTAGAGGATCTTTAAGGTCCCTTCCAACACAAACCATTCTATGATTCTATGGTTTAGTTGACCTACCATCCATGTTTTGTCCCTTTGCCCTTCAGAAGAGGAGGAAACTCTCTGGTGTTCAGCATAATACTTACCTCCAAAGGCCTTGTTGAGGAGCAGCTAAGTTTCAAAACGTTTATGTAAGGCTGTTGAAGAGGAACGGTCATGTGCCAAAGGCTTCAAAGTGCAGTCAGTTTGGATTTTGCAATCAACATGCCACTGGCCGAGCCTTCCTTCAATATGACCTGGGACACACAAACACGCAGAGGGCTGGCTTTGATTTGTGCTTTTCTCTGCTCTGTATCATTCCCCTACTGCTTCCCCCAGGGAAGAGGGATTGGTACTTCTCCTGCTACCTTTTTGATAGCATTGTGTTTTCTCTCATCATTTTCCACTACAGGCCCCAGGGATCTTAATACTCCTGAATTTAAAAGACATCCACACGCAGTACAGACTACATAGCCCTTTTGGTCACAGGAACAGCCATTTTCCTTTTTACAGCTTATGGCTTCTGACAAAATCCAGTTACAAACATTAGGATGCACTTCAATCAAGTGTTGTGTGGATTATAGATCCCATTGTAAACAAGCCAGCTCATAGCAATAAATGCTAGGAACATTTGCACTGAAATCACCCTATCCTATTTTCTGCAAAATTGCTTTTACACATATATCATTGCTCTGTTATACTGGAGAAAATACGTAGAGCATATATATTGACATTTATATTGTCCATACTTGTACATGCTAAAGAAATATTTTTTTTTTTAAAAGGCTTTCAATAAAGATGGCTGTTGGAAAGTTAAGAGAGGGAACAAACATCTTAGCAACACCACACAGTACTTCTGTTTCCTTGGAGATCCCTTTTAATGTAGAAATAAGTAAGAAAAGCTCACTGTTCACAGCAATGTGCTTTTAAAAACCCAGTCTTTTAGACAGAAAAGAAGCATGAATATGGCAGCGTGTTACTCTGTTGGTGATGTTATGTAGCCCGTGAGTGACACTTGGCTTTTAAATGCTTCCTTGGAGAATATACACTTATTTGTAATTGAATTCCACATGAGAAATAATCATTTCTTATTGCTATTTTCATTCATATATTATACATCAATATTTCCCCTTGATAAAAGGAGTTTTGGAGAATTGTCAAACACTCAGACAGAGAAACACTCACAAAGCCACCAAGTCAAAGCTGATCAGTATGGCTTAGGTATACAGCAATGTAAAACACTTGGGTGCCCAAGGACCTGTCTGGATGCCAAACATCTCTTCTCAGAGCTATGTAAGTAAATCTCTTGTTTCAGATGTAAGTCTGCATCCCAAAATCAGGCAGAAAAGTTCAGAAGAGAAATAACATAGAGAAGAGCTTGACAGCCTGTGTGCTGGAGCAGTGGGCAGCCAAACCGAGGGAGTGCCAAAGGTGGAGCCAAGGAAGGGAAAGGAACAGAGAGAAATGTTATCAGGCCAGTACTCCAGGTACCATACTCAAACTCCAGAAGGAGTCACTAAAGAAAGCAACGGGAATAGTAAGAGATCAGGACAGTAATGAGGAAGGGAGGAAGAGGAAAACTGGCCGTGCTGAGGGCATGTGCCAGGATACACTGGCTAAGCAAGGGGAGATGCTGGAGGAGAAGAGGAGCACTCAGAAATGCTGCTATGGCCATAAAAAGGAGCAAATGGGGCTGAGCCTAAGGGCCAGGAACTGGCCAGGAAAGGAAAAGCAAGACCAGACCTAGTCACGTTTGCCCCAGCCTCCCATCCGCCACGTGGCACTGACTGAAAATGATACATTATATGGTCTGTCCTTGCAGGCTATCAGCCTAACAGATATGGAAGCTTGTTTTCTTTATTTATGACATTCTTCCACTCCTGCTTAGGGCAGAGCATAGTGAACTCTTGTTCACTGAGAATTAGAACTACCTGAGACCTGGTGGAAACGGATATTTAAGCCATTTCTACTACTGTGCCCAACACACTTGCAGCAGAGGCAAATTCTCCTAAGCTGAGAAAGCAAGTACATGAACAAGAATCAAAGGGTCCCAGATGCTAAAATTTATAATTTATAATTATATTTTTCCTCTATTTGACCTATGTTTCTGTCCTTTTCTAATGAAGGCACTGTTCAAATCATTCAGTTGTTTGGGATAAAAAACAACTGTGCAGCATCTATCACTGTTTGATCACACTGAATCCTGTAAAGGAAATTAAAAGTAGAAGTTACCAGTGTGAAGTAACATGTAATTTGAACTGAAGTGCGTTACTTCAGATCTCATCAGTAGGGAACAATAGGAAATGGATTTACCAGACTACCTTAAACATGAATGCTGTAGTCAGAAATTTAGAGTTATTTTCAAGAGAAATGATTTTCAGTAGAGGGAGCTGCAGGACCAAGTCAGACTTAAAACACTGAATAACAGTTAGTGCAGCAAGGTAGATAAAAAGTTATTTACATTAACATGCAGAATTATTAAACAGTGTACCAGAGAGTTTATTATCATAAAATGATTTAAACTTTAGAATTCTCCACTGCAGCTTAGAGTGTGGAGAAAACAAGTTACATGTGTATAACTGCATACATAGGCATTGTTTGACATTTTACTGAAAAATAATCTTCTCTTTTCCTGGATTATAGGCACTGATTTGTGATACAAAGACTCCAAAAGCAAAACAAAGCTATATTTCTTTCCTTGTTGAAAGTTAGTGGCGATATTTCCAATATTATAACTGGAGACTGCAGGTTGAGAGATTCATCAACATGCACATGAGAGAGCAATAGGCAGCGTTCTCTGTGCTGTCTCCATCCTGTTGTATTTGCATGCACAATAATCTGCTTCTACCCAAAGGCAAATCTTGTGTGTGTGCAATTTTCTCTAGATGTGTAATTTTCAAGCATTATCCTTTAGACTCAACAGGCACTGAGTCATTTTTCTCTTGAAACTGCTCTACCAACATGGGCCGGTTAGCAACATCTGAAACACTGTGCTGTTTACAGATGTTTAGCATCCGTCAGTGTTAGTGAGCCTTCTCTGTACTGACACCACTCCATCGGCAGTGTCAGCCAAGGCTGGAAAACAAGACTTTGACAGGTGCCTGAACAGAGGAAAATGAGGTTAAAACAAAATACAGGCCTCAGACTACATCCAAGAATGTGCCTGAGATTTTTATTTAGACTTGAGCATCTCCTCCAGCAGACCCGCATGAAGAGGCCTTGAAAATACGCCTTTGTTACAATTATTTCATCATGTCAAATTACACACAAATACTCACAGTCACAAATATGCTGTAACACAGGGGCAGCACCAGTATAGTCACATCAGTCACTCCTGATGGCTGCTTCACAGCAGTGGGCCTCTCCATATCACATCTGTGTCACCAGGCATGTGACACAAGCCCAAAGGACTCGACTCTGCTCCTCTGTCTTAACTCTTCTGCACCACACAGACCCTGCTGCCCTATATAACCTGATGTGGTAACCTCTCAGCATCAATATTCTTCTTGGTCATCAGTAGGTTGTAACAGGCTCATGAGAGAAGGGCAAAAGAGCAAGCAGGAGGCTGCAGCTTTAGGTAGGACAGGCACCGCACTAAATGCCCCAGTGCAGCTCAGGAGTCATACTGCCTTAGAGTTCTGCAAAACAAGGCAGGATGGCTAACTTGATTAATTTTTAGGCCTTTGGCCAATAGCTACCACAAAATCTGGAGGGACAGTGCACTTGTTTCTAGGCCCTCACCCTCAACTGAGTGAGTGGCCATTGCCTTCAGTGAGCCCATAGAGTCATAGAATATCTCCAGCTGGAAGGGACCCAAAAGGATCATCAAGTCCAACTCCCTGTTCCTTGCAGGACTACCTAAAAATAAACCACGTGACTAAGAGTGTCATCCAGATGCTCCTTGAACTCTGCCAGGCTTGGTGCTGTGACCACTTCCATGGGAACCCTGTTCCAGTGACCAGCCACCCTCCCAGTGAAGAACCTTCTCCTAATGCCCAGTCTGAAGTGCCCAATGCAGCTTCATTCCATTTCCTTGTGTCCTATCACCAGTCACCAGAGAGATCAGCACCTTCCCCTCTGCTGTTCCCTGTGAGGAACTTGTAGACTGTGATGAGGCCACCCTTCAGCCTTCTCTTCTCCAAGCTGAACAAGCTAAGTGACCTCAGCTGCTACTTTTAAGTCTTACCCTCGAGACCTCTCACCACGTTGGTTGCTCTCCTCTGGACACACTCAATTACTTTGATGTCCTTATACTGAGGTGCCCCAAACCACGCACAGTACTTGAGGTGGGGCCCACCAGTGCAGTGTAGACTGGGACGGTCACTGGCTGTGCTGAGTCCCTGCAGCTCTGTTGCCCGGCAGTTTGCAGTCAGCAAGTCCATTATAGACATCATTAACACGATCTCTGTCATGTCCTCTATTTTGTATAACCTGTTTTGTCTGCTCCCTGTTGGTTGTTGCTCACAGTGTCACTTCTGTGTTCTGGAGGCAGTGTGACGTGTGTCAGAGCCATCAATGAGATGCACATCCTAACCTAAGGTTCTTCTAGAGGCGTGCTCCACACCAGTGCTCCTGATGACTGTGGGCCCCTCCTGTGCACCAGTGTTGGCTGAGTAGCCATGGGGAATACAAACATCCTTCCCCTGGTAAATAACAGGGTTTCCCAACACATATTTCAACATGTATGAGAGATGACAATTACACAATCATTAACACCTCCTTTTCTGCTAAAATGTCTGTGGCCTTAGCTCAAAGATAATAGCTACCTAATTTCCTGATGGGTATCTTCTGATTGCACTTTCACATGGCCCACAGCCTGTTGGTACTGTCTAAGACATCAGTTGATGTCAGCAGAAAGGGCACTGCAGGGATCATCATGACCTGATGTGTGCTTCCCAGCCTTTATGAAGACAGCAGAGACACATTCCCACCAAAGCAGCCTTAGGAGAAACATTAAAACCGCAGTAACTGCAGTTCCTTTCACCGCTGCCTTGCTCTAAGGGCATAGAGGGCATTTGCCACTCCACAGGAAGCTCGGGCTGTCACCACTGACAGACGTACACTAAGTCCTGGGACTGCAGGGAATTAAAATACAGATATTGGTGCTTTTGGAAGCATATGGCATTCGTTCCCTTAGCCCCCACCCATGCCAAGTGGAGGAAGGAGTTCTGGTATCTCAGTAGCCTTCTTTGGAAGGCAGAAATCAGAAACCTTGGTAGAAATGACTACAAGTAGCAGCAGCATCCCACTCCCCTTGCATATGAAATGTAGGATGCATTGTGTCAGGTTCCTTCAGTAAAAGACAGGATGAATCAACCACCCTTTTCTCACCTCCTTTTTCCTCTCTTTTAGCTCCAATGAAAATACTGAACACAGTCTACTTTGCTAATAAACTCCTGCTGTGCTTTTTCACAGCAGTGAAAAGATTTATCCCAGTGAAATTTTCCCCAACAAATGAAGGCTGGGCAGACAGCAATGGCCTTCACTCCCCAAACTCGAGCAATTTACACAGGTGCAGTGCAATGTTTTGTTGACTGGGAGGCTGTGTTTGGACTGCTGAGTCTGCAGAGGCACTGATCTTCTGATATTCCTGCTCACCTCATCCCTCTTCTGCACTAGTCCACCCAGAGGAAGGATTACCGCCTGCTGTTCCCATCGTAACAGTGTCAGGATGGACTCCTCTGGGCTCAGACAGCAGATGGACTGCTTCCTCCCTTCCTCACCTTTCTCCACCGAGTCTGTAAACTCTTTTATGCAGGAAAAAATACAAATTCTTTTGTTTGTTCAAGGCTTTGCCTACGCACAGAGGAGAACAAACAACACAATCTGCTGTTCTGGTGAGAGGATACGCCTGTGTTTACTCTTTTCTGATCCTGCTACCAATGTGTTGAGGATTTTCTCAAAGCCTTTACTAGGAAATTGCAACCACAGCAATGCCTGAGTGTTCAGGTTTTGCCTGTTTTCCCTGGAAGATTCCAGCATCACTAGACAAAATGGAAATGGGAGGCTCCAACCACCTCAGAGCTACTTATTTTATTGGGTTGACTCTTCTTGGGCTAGGGGCAGGGCAGCACCTACCAGCAGTGTAACCCTCAGAGTAGTTATTTACCTGATAGGTATTGCTGAAGGGAGATACCTACTCTAAATGCATCCATCAGAGCTTCAGACAGGATCCTATGAAAACATGGTATCTAGGAACTAGAAGCATCTGATTTGATGGAAGACTTTATGCAGATACTCCTTTTTCAGAGCAACACTGTCAATACCAGCTCTCTTTCTATAGAGTCCCTTCTTTGGTGGTAAACAGAAATCAGCTTCAAGCAGTTTTTCTTTATATCGTTATGTGTTTGAATATTGTGGTTTTTTCCTTCTCTGTCTGAATATTAATACTATTTAGGCAAAGAACAGAAGACTGAGAGGGAACTCAATAGCATGGGTAGGGAATTTTCTGGAAGGGAATGAGCTGCTCTCTATGCACACTGAGGACAGAGCAAGCTGGTTAGGTGACTAACCAAAGATTTCTAACTATAAAAATCTTTCAACAATCGGTTCTGATGGCTAAACTGCCTTGCAGAACATACATCACTGAAAGCTCAGAAGGGTAGGTTACACAAACCTCTACCAGGATCGGCACAGGTATTTCTGTACGCAATAATTTCTGCAGGAACTTCCCCTGACGTGACAAGGACTATGGGGCAGACCCTTAGCTGGTGTGAGTTGCTATCCCGCCATCTTAACCTCAGCAGCACTGAAGTACTAACCTAGCATTTCTCCTTGCTGCCCAATCAATTCTTTTCTAAACTACAGCTGCTAAATATTAACATGAAAAATAAATATTTGGCAGATTAAATTGATCAGTCATTTCAGCATGCTGCGCATTGCTACAGGAAGCTGCTTTTACAATTCCCCTTTAACACCTCTTCTAGTGATGCTCGTAAAGTTTGCGAGTGGAGATACAGAGCATGACCCAAGATTTTTTTGGAAATACATCTTCACAACAGCAATAAAGCTTTTATTCTGTCTACCAGTTGTAAATAGTCAAACTGCTAGCAATCTACTCAAGCCTTTAGTGCCAGCTTTACTGTGCAGTTAAAGTACACACACCTGGGCAATGCTTTCCAGCAAAATAATAATTAAAAAAAATTTCTGTATTTCAATTTCTTGTATTTTTCTTCTTTTAAAAATTTGTTTTGCAGTTGTTCTCTTTCATCCTTTCCAGAATTTGGTCTCCATGGATTTTTTAATTTGCATTACTTCTGTTATTCTTTCAGTGTTTTTTCTTTATGAATAATTATTTTTCCCCTTCAATTTTTTTTCCTGTTTTGCACTATTGACATCTTCTCAACATACAAAAAGAGAGAAAAAGCCTATTCATTTTATTTACTGTTGGAGGATTCCTATGTAATAAGGCACAAAATTGCACTTTAGGCGAGATAGCTACCAAGAAGAGCAAGTCACCCTTTCAGACATGTAAGAGGCTTAAAGGAGCAAACATCTCTTGAAGACAACCTCTTGTTAGCAATTTTGGTAGGTACGTATTAGGAATCATTTCTAAATAGTAGGAAATGAAATTTAAAAAAAAGTTAATCCTCGCATTGCAGAGGATTTGCAAGGCATGACTGATTGCAGAATGAATGCCCCACCCCCTTTTAATTAATGGGACTAGTCACACATTAATTAAGAACATGCATAAGCCTTTGCAAGATGTGTGTCGTGCATGGCACTAGATAAGACAGAAGCCTGCGGAGGCTGTTGCTTCACTGTGGACAGAATTCATTTACTGCAACTTAAACACCAGCTAGAATCCATTAAATTTACTTAACTATCTTGGTGAAAATTTTAAATAAGAGCAATGTAATTAATGAGAATAACAATGATTAATTCCTACTACTCATTTACTTCGTAGGATTAAGGCAGGAGTTCTAAGGAAATAATACTTGGATTGCAAGACAGAGATGGTCAGAGAAATTTCTGATCCTACGTACCATTATCCCGTTCATGAATAACCATCAATTTCTTACAAGAAGCTACAAGGTGCCCATCCAGCCACTCTGTCCCTCCTCCTCCTCAGCAGGACAAGAGGAAAAAATATGATGAAAACCTCATGGGTCAAGATAAGGACAGGGAGATCCCTCAGTAATTGCAGCCAAGCACAAAACAGACTCAACTTGGGGAGGATTGATTGATTGCCAATTAATAACAGAGTAGGACAGACAGAAATAAAAACTAAATTAAACCCACCTCCTCCTTTCCTTCCCTCCCCTCCTTCTTCCCAGGTCCAACTTCACTCCTGACTCTTCTGCCTCCTCCCTCCACTCTGAGATGCGCAGGGGGATGGGAAATGGGGATTGTGGTCAGTTCATAGCACTTTGTGTCTCCTACTCCCTCCTTCTTATGGTTGGGTCCCCCACAGGCCACAGTTCCTGCCAGAAAACCCGCCCCTGCATCCTCTCCTTTCCCTATCTGCAGCTCCTGCCAAGAAACTTGCCCCAGCACAGGGTTTCCGTGGGCTGCAGCTTCCTTCAGAGTACATCCACCTGCTCTGCCCTGGTGACCTCAGTGGGCTTCAGGTGAATATCTGCTCCACTGTGGACCTCCATGGGCTGCAGGAGGACAGCATGCTTCACCCATGGTCTTCTCCAATGCTTCTCTGCTCTGGTGCTTGGAGCACTTCCTCCCCCTCCTTCTGTACTGCCCTTGGTGTCTGCAGGGCTGTTTCTCTCTTCCCTCCCATCCATTCCTCTCTCACAGCTCTGTGCAGTATCTTTCACCCTTGCTTAAATATCTCATCACAGAAGTGCTACCAGTATCACTGATGGGCTCAGCTTTGGCCAGCAGTGGGTCCACCTCGGAGCCAGCTGGAACTGGCCCTGTCCAACATCAGTGCTGCTTCTGGTGCCTTCTCACAGAAGCCACCGCTGCAGCTCCCCTGGCTACCAAAACCTTGCCCTGTAAACCCAATTCATTGAAAGGCAGAAGCCTCCACAGTGCTGAAAAGCACGTTCACCTACTGTGCCCACTGTTAATCTAACAACAAACATTTTATTTCTTATTAGAACACATACTGCATCCATAGTAATTATTGCAATGAAATTCTAAAAGCCCATCTATTTACAATATATTATTTAGGGTATATTATATATTTCATGCTTCTTAGAATGCTAGTTTCCTTTGACTTTTTGTAATTTAGATTTTTCCATAATCAGTAACTCTAAATACTTATAACTAAGTCTCTTCTCCCCCCTTAAATCTTCAATTTATCTTGGTAGAGTTGCTTCGTTTTAGTAGAAGTCCAGCTCTGCTAGTTGCTTTTCTTCACTCCCAGAGTTTGTCCACACTCACACTTCCTACAAAGCTCTGGTCAACCCAAATGGAAGCTTCTGAATTACTTCTCCACCTGACTTAATATGCAAGTTACCATTGAACACGCTACCTTTGTTTGGTAGAAATGTGGCAATAGATATTTTTTCAAATCAAGTTGTGAAAAGAAGAAAACCACTGTACTGCTGTACAACATAATTTTATTTTTTCAATGAAATGCCCTAGCGTCGGAAAACAGAACACGTTTTCTAATCTTGAAGCCAGCAAGATTGAGAAAAAAAGAAAAATTGAACTTGGTTTTCCTATACATAACTTCCACACTGAGACTTAATTCAGAGAAAAAAACCCCTAGAATTAAAATGTAAGCAGACATTACTTACGCAGCTCTCTTCTTAAAAATAAACTGGACATGTGATACAATTCACATATGGTGATTTGCTAGTATAATATGCTACAAATAGAATTATTCAAATGCAATTCCAACAGAATTATTCAAATGCTTTTCTACTAGCTAAGACCTTTCCATTTATTATGTTGCAACACCTTTGTTACTTACTTCACACTCTACCACCATACTACAGAATGATCTTTTCTCCTTTTCCAGTGGCTTGTTCCTCAGAAAGTGAGCCCTCATTGTGGCTTTCTTTGGAAACACAAGCACTCAGGTGCAGATGTTGAAAATATTTAAGGCATTTCAATATACATTCACAACTAGATTAAGCCTCCATTTTTCAAGTAAGGGTCTCATGGCTTGCTAGTAAACTAATGGAAAAAGCTGGTTGGCATTTACTCCTGTTCTCATTTATGAGAATGTGATCTGGATAGCTGTAATGCCTGATAAATGCCCTCATCCGTTGGTGAGCTGAGTGTGCACCATCATATCCTGCACAAGAATTAGAGGAACTTGAAGTCTGGGTTTTCTCACAATACTCATGGATAGACCAAAATAACTGTATAACTTTTTAAACAAATGACACTTTCAAGAAAATATTTGAATTTGGAGAACTGCATAACCTCATTTTCAATGAGGTTCTTAGGTCAAAAGTACTATTTCACTTATTAAACATGGCTTTAAAAATACAGTACACATAACACTTATGTTACAAATGTCTGAAAAACATTGGATCAATCAACATTTCAACTCATTGCATTAATAAGGGAAGTAAACACCAGTACTTTTGGAAAAGTATTCAAGTATTTCCCTGAAATACTACATAACAAAAAACAGATCCTAAACTTTTTATAACTGTACTTTAAGCAAGTATAATTTGCAAGTGCTTTCTGTCATGTAGAGCAGTATGAATAACACTTTGTAGCAAAGACATAGCACACCATTCGGATATTACACAAAACTGGAATGTAAATAATTTCCATAGAAAAAATATCAGCCATTTATAATAATTTTCAAGTACTTCAGTAATAAACTGACTAATCACCATGGCTTAGGCAGAGCAAATACATGAGAGACATGAAACTAATACAAGCTGAATGACAGAAGTGCCAATAAATAGACATGAACTGAGAATCGTTAGCTGTTCAGACAAAAAAACCCCTCAAATGCAATGAATTTGAAAGAGAACTACACTTGTAAGAAAAGACAGAAGAGAGCAAGGGTCAACTTCTGACCCTCAAACAGGAATAAACATGTACGAGCAAAACAAAATTTAGCCCCAAGCCTACACATAAAACATGTGTGTCACAACACACAAATCCATACACAGCTTAAATAATCACTCCATAGCTATACACGATAGTCTAGTGGTTTTTGCTATAAAAAAAGATCAGCACAGTGAATTTGTGATTTATCAGATGCCAGTTTCTTCCCTTGACTTCACAAAACAAATTGTTCCATATTCAGCTAAATAAAAATTTTTTTTTAAAAAAGCTTTCAACCACCATATCGTATTTTTAAACTTAACATTTCAACATCTTATTTTTGCAAAGATGTTTTAACGTATGTAGTAAATAAAATCTCCAAAGAATTGGGAAGTTTTTAATATGTTAATGTTAGGTATTTTTAAAAAAATAAAACTTGCTGGTGTTTCAGAAGAGATTTATATTTTCCTTTGCCTGTGCCTTCCTAGTATTACAGAAGTATCCCTGTGAGTTGCTTGCAAGACATTTCAGTCGCAGTGTGTGGTATTTGGTATCATCCAAATAGTCATAAAACCTTTCATAATCCCAAAAGCATCATGCAAGGAAGCCTTCATAAATAGACTCTATAGGATAAGGTATGATCTGTATACAGATGTGCTTTTATATTTCAAAGTATTTCTAAACTCTTATTGTTATTACTTAAAGCCAGGAATGTGCGTTTGAATTGCATTGATAAGTTGCAAGGTATAGTCAAAATTACAAAATTAAAGATTTTACTAAAAAAAAGATGTGAATGACAACACTGTTGTCCAGTATGTAAGCCACATGCAAATACATAACAATCCCAGCAGAAAATGTCTTCTCAGACACTGAAAATATCATCTTGATATCATAGTTTGATGACAATGGAAAGTCCAATGTTTTATAACATTTAGATATTATTGCAACAACTGCTAAATTAGGTCTCTAGAAAAGCACAGAGAATTTACCAGTCATCTTGAATACATATATATATATGCCAATCCTCTCTTTTCTAACATAACTTAGATTACATTGCTCCAAGATACATTTTAGTGATTACAATGTTTTTTAAAAAAATTACACAATGCAATAAGATGTCTAAAATTATACTGAAGCTATCAAAAAAAAAAAATCTAAAATTTTACAATACTTGTCAATTTGACTAAAATGCATATATACTCAATATCCTTGAGCTTTTACTTTTCTTCTCCACATTGGAGGAACAATGTCTATAGTAATTGTTCAACGCCACTCTGGCTGCAGGCAGCTTCATCTTTACAGTTTTCCTCGATTCCCCTTGCAAATAGTTTCATCAACTGGCAGTGAACCCTGAAAAATATGGAAATCAGTTAATAAGAAATAAATGGTTACTACATATTTAATTCTAATAATACATGAATTTCAAGCAGTTGGACAAAGTTCCTTGCTCCAGACTACAGAAACTGAGCTCTCATTTTTGATACAATCCTCCCCTGCAGAGGCAGCTGAATGCTTTCACCTATCTATCACTCCCATTACTCCTCTTTTATACACAAAAAGTTCGATGGGGCACTTAGATGAGCTGATCTTGTACAACATACAATAGTTACAAAAATCACTTTGGACAGCTAAGCGTTTTAATGGAACACACTTGCATGTAAATATTTTGTATTGTGGTTTTGGTTCTCTTTGTTCTAAAAACACTCACAATCAAACAAAAAAGACCACCCCAAACAAAAAAGAAAAAAGCCCTTCAAATTTCACAAACCCCTATTCCTTTTTAATTTGACTATTTGCACAAGGGCCAACTTCTTTCCCCACATGCCAAGGCTGGAGATAAGACTCTGTGCTGTGTGTCGAAAAACAAAGTATGGGACATACTCAGTATTTCTGTAAGACAAAGACTTAAGCTTACTTTAAGAGGAAAAGCTAATGCTCAGAGTCATGAGGTACTTTACTCATTTAAAAAGAATCCTCTCAACACCACCTTCGCCTTCAGCACTTCAAACACATAATATCAGGTCCTAAGAAGTAAGTAGGACTTCAAAGGTAGGATCACTCAGAGTGATAATTTGCAACATACATGGTTGGAGTGTTCTCTGGACTCAATAAAGTAACAAAAAATAAAAGTTTATTATCAGAAGACTCAAATTTGTTATGTGGGGGCAACTCTTGGGTTATCTTTATAAGCACCTTTAAAATCAGTGAAAAGGCTTATTACATTTTCTGGTACACGGAGAGAACAATCAACACTTACGTCACTTCAATTGCTGAACTGTCCAGAGTTTCTCCATCACAATTCCAGGTGCTATTAGCAATATTACAGCAACAGGCTGGATGATCTCTGCAGAACTGGCCAAAATGTTTCTTTCCTATGTCTGTGACATTGCTTTCATTATCTTCCAAAAGCTTTGATGTAAATTGAAAACTCTTCACCCGATAAACATCTACAAATGAGAAGTCAAACTACAAAAAAAAAATCAAAACAGGCAATCACAATTAGTCAAATACATTTGATGTGTAAAGCAACTCAGCATGCAGCATTTTGTATTCAAGAAAGTCTGTCCATTCCCATTTTCTAGAGAAGCTTAACTGAGTCAGAGTGATTTTTGGTTTTAGAAAACGGCACAAGTCAAAACCAATAAAGCAAAATTGTAACCTTACTTTTCAGTGGTCCTCTTCAAGTAGCTGCAATACTGCCACTTTATAGATAACCAGGTAACAGGTTCTGAGATTATGAGTGAATTTGGTATGAAAACTATTTAAAATACCATATAAAGCTATTATAACATGGAATCAAAGTCAAAAAGGTATGGATTGGATCTTTGTACCATCCTCAGGATCTGTTCAACTACAGTCCTTAAGACACATGGGCTTTTCTGAAAGCCTTCTGCTTCTGCATTTGGAACAATGCTCTGAAGGCGAGAATTCCATGGCAGCATGATCACAGAGCTGGGTGTAATCAAAATTAAGAACAGAGGACAATATATTACATTCCAACAAAATAAAAATAATTTTAACTAGCTAATTTAGCTTGAAAAAAGTAGGGCAATTACAAGATTGCTCTTACTAACACAGGTTGCAGAGTTACACTACAATACCGCACAAATGCTTTAAAAGAGGCTTCGTAAATTAAAGGAACAACCAAATCAGAGAATGCCCCCATGTGCCCTGAAAGAAACTTAACAGATATGGCCTTAAACACTTACCAAGTTGTAATAAATACAGACATGTCATGTAGCAAAGGCAATGCAGTATGTCTGTGTGCATCTATGGGAAGGGGATGGCAAGGAAGCAGAAGTGAACAAAGAACCAGTCTACCCATAAACCAGTCTATTAATGTACAGTCACCCTTTTTTTCCTTTTTCTTTTCACATTTTCTTAACTTTCCAAACAGGGTTTCCCACTATCATGACAGACACTAACTGAGGTGCAAACATATGTACACGTCTGCAGTTCATCTACACAGCAAAACCAACATACCCCAGAGGGAAACAGCTGGAAAACACTGGAAGGGGAAGGGCTGAAGTGGCAATCACAAACAGGATCAGAGTTGAAGGGACTTCCTAGGTCTTAAATTCCCTCAGCTTTTAACCATAAACAAACTGTAAAGTTGTCAAACTCCACACTTGGAAGCTATGGCTCATGGATACAATGAGGCTTACTAAGCAGCATGCTAGTCCAAACAACTTGTTGCAAAAACTGATATCCAAGGCTGCACAGATCCACCCACGAATGCTCTCATGTTTCAAGACTAAGCAGTGTCCCAGGGAACAGTAATGAGGAAATACAGCAAAGAGAATCTATACTAATTCTTCTACAGAGGAGGACGAACAGCAGCATAAACAAGTGAGATTTATTATTGCTTTTTATACCTAGATACGACACTAGTCCATTGTTCAGATAATTTCCAGAACGCATTAATAATATCAGTTTGTGACAAATATTAAATGTGTGTATTCACAGCCATAGCTCTGGCTTCAACAGATACTACAAGCCAAAGCAGTGATGGATCCTGCCCTGTAGTTTATCCTGACAGCTACAACATACACAAGGAGTAATTTTCAAGTCGAATGCATACAGCTCATATCCTGACCGTGTACACGTAGTAAAATTATGCTAAAAGCCTTCACTTTATAATCAAACTGCAATTCTGGTAACTTTTTTTCTAACCCACATTTTTACTTTCCTGTGCATAAATCTTCAGAGATTCCTGGAAAACAAATATGTGTTCTAGAAAACTTGTTTCAACAATGTGAAACTGTTCTGTTACAGATTAGACCTAGACTGAGCTTCAATGTGTGATGACAAAAAGTGAGTTATTTTTCACTACAACTTCTACCTCAGCTACGCTATACTGCTGTAAGCAGTTTTTCATGACAAATACACATGGGCACAGTTGTGATAAAATCACTGTAAATCTTGTCCAAACAGCAAATATATGGAAAATGTTACGAAATATTATCAAAAGTGGAATTTTGTTGGAATGCTATAGCCAAAGACTTGACTAAGCTAAAATTGTATTTTAATAGTACACATGCTGAGATTATGTCACCCAAAAATGTACAAACTTTTTCTTTTTTAAATGCTGCTTTGTAGATGTTCTTTTTGTCATACAAGAATATCGATATTTATAACTTAGACTGACTCTGGAGGATTCATTGTCAAAGTGAATACACACCTGATCATCTTGGTTTGTATGTCTGACAAGGTACCGTAGAAAATCAAATCTGGAGCATTTACGAACTAGAATGAGGTCAGCTGAACCATCTGCCAAATGAGCTGCCGGTGAAAGGCCTTTTGGACTTCGTGGACAGGCACAGCTCATATTTACTGCATTGATGGCTAGAAATTTCCCTTTAATAACCTTCCATTCTTCTGCATCTTCTGAAACACATCAATAAAGGCATGGAGATAAGTTATTACTTGATCTACTCACAAGAACACTAAAAATCAATCATTCTTGGCAACTTAAAAGTTTTTACTGGGCAAATTCATGGACCGCCCATAAATATCTAAATAAACTGCATTTTTAAAAAAATAATCTATTTTTCATATACTAACAAAGAAAGTTGCTTCCTCCCTTCACAGACTGGGATTACCTACTAAAACTGCTCACAATTTCTGACATACACATGTTAAATTCAGGATCAACGCTGCTTGGGCAAACTCACAAAGCCTTAAGCAGGGACAAGACAGGCAAGTTACAGCTCTTGTAATGTGAAAGTTCAGGGGAATTAAGTTTTAAAAAATTTTAATCTTGCTCTTCAACACATTAAACAAACGATGCAAAGACAGTGGTGTAGTATTCAATTTCTAAATCAATATTCCTCTTCTGCCTCAATGCCACAAATTATATTTAAAAAAAAAGACAAAGAGGGAAGAGATGACTCAGGGTTCAGCAAGGACCAGCAGGCAGCAGATCAGGAGTCTGCTTCCACCCCAACCCCACGTGTCTGAAGATGAATACTATTAACAGAGTTGAACTTTCCTGTGCATAAATCTTCAGAGATTCCTGGAATACAATACAAGATGTTCTGGAAAACATGTTTCAACAACGTGAAACTGTTCTGTTACAGATTAGACCTAGACTGAGCTTCAATGTGTGATGACATCAATTCTACCAAGAAACAGAGGAATTTTCTGGAACAAAGAAACACTGGTAGGCACTGCACAGAGCTGTCATCTAAACTGTATTTTATTGAATATGGAAAAAATAAATTAAAAAATGCCATAAGCAGGGAGAGCATAAACGGCACTTATTTAAACTGTCTGTTGTGTATATACACTGCAAGTTGCTGAAATCAGCATAAAGTACTAGGACTCGAAGTTTACTCAGCACATGCACAGACTTCTGCACAGTACAAAGAAGTATTCTCAGTGACAGCCAATGCAAGCATCCTTCTAAACTTATCTGAATTGTACACAAACCAAGCAGGTACAATGAAAGAGTCAGCCAATACACTGTTGAGTAAAAAGCTTATCTGAGGTGCTGATTTAAAATCCTTTTTACTGCAAATCAAGAGTAGCTGATTGTTATTGTTTGCTTACCAGTACTGCATAGAGAAGAGACTGGACTACAAAGAAACCCAGCTACCAGAAATAAAATGTATTTAAGTAAACAATATCCTACATAATCAGCAGCTTACTGTATTGTGCAAAGGTGGCTAAAGCAGTTTTGACTGCTTACTAAGCTGTAGCTTTCTTCTGCCTTTTCTCCTTTGCTTGATCAAAGCTAACAAAATGGCAGATTTAAAAAAAAATAAAAAAGAAAAAACCCAAAACAACAAAAACCCCCAAATCCTTCACCCAAACTCAAGAAATACTCTAATCTGGCCATCTGTTGACTATATCAAAGATCTGAAAGCAGTAGCTGGGATGAAAGCGCTATTTAGATGCACATGTAACAGGAATTCAAGTTGGCACAGAAATCTAGATACAGTCTTTATGCTACCAATGAATCTCTATAGTATAATAGTCTTTTTGATAACAAACATCTAGAACCTGGCACAGACACTGTGCAAAATAACTGCAATTATAGGTTAAGCTAAGTCATAAGGACCAATGTTTGTGTCAAGAAAATTATGGCTTTATGCACTGGGCTCTACAAGAAAAAAAAAAAAAGAGTCAAAGCAGAAGCAAGCACCCATGTGAAGGCTGCCTGCTGTTTCAAGACGGGTTTATCCAAGGCAACAAACTGAGACCAGAGGCGGAACTTAGCCAACTGAATCTGGATATCTTACTCTAGCAAGGCCACAAGCATATCAATATCAGTGCTTCCCATTAGGATGCCGTAGTCAGAAAAAGAGATACAACTAGGAGGATGACTGCACAGAGTCCAGTACATTAACAGTTGTTTTAATAAAAGGAAAGAAAAATTATACCCATTAAAAAAAAAAATCCATGGAAATGTGCACAGGGCTTGGAACTAGGGGGGGGGCGGGAGTGGGGAGAGAATAAGGACAGCATAACTTGAGAAAGAGGAGAAGAATCTAATTTATCATTTATACTGAGCATTGGTGGGGTATTGTACAGAAATGCTGAAGTCCACTAGATTGGTTATTAGTTGTTCAAGTTCACTGCCTCCTATTTATTCAACAGTTTTACACAGCGTGGCTTTCATGCTAACACCACAAATTTTTAATTCTTTTCTATTCTAAAAGTTATCTTAATGAACTACTTCCTCCTAAACTACCTCACAGTTTATCAGTTAAGTCCCTCTCACAAAAAGAACAGAGTCGTAGCTCACAGAATATATCTTTCCCAAAGAAAAGAAACTCAACACACTCAAATATACAAGTAGTTAGTATAATTTTATCTGAATTTTCCGAGGTTCGGGTGGAGGAGACACTATACATTTTTCACGTATTTACATGTATTTTACTTAGTTAAAGAAACAATGGATTATCTAGTAACTCACAATATTTAAAGGAAAAAACAAACACACACACTTGAAGTGATATATTCTGAAAAATAATGCATTTGTATAATACTTGTGCTGGTTTTGGCTGGGATAGAGTTAATTTTTTCATAGTACTTAGTATGAGGCTATGTTTTTGCATTTGTGCTGAGAGCAATGTTAATAACACATTGATGTTTTATTGTCAAGCAATACTTACATTAAGACAGGGACTTTTTCAGCTTCTCATACTGCCCCGGCCCTCCCACCTTCTTCTCTACAAGAAGCTGGGAGAAGATACGGCCAGGACAGTTGACCCAAACTGGCCAAAGGGATATTTTCCATACCATGAAACATCCTGTTCAGTATATAAGCTAGGGAAGTTGGCCAGGGTGATTCGATCGCTGCCTGGGGACTGGCTAGGCATCAGTCGGTGGGTGGCGAGTGGTTGCATCATTTGTTTTTCTTGGGTTTTGTTTTTGTTGCTTTCCTTTTCATTACTATTCCTTAGTAGTAGCATTTTATTTTATTTTATTTCAATTGTTAAACTGTTCCTATCTCAACACACAAATTTTCTTACCTTTTCCTCCTATTCTCTCCCCCATCCCACTGTGGTGGGGGAGGAGAAGTAAGCGAGCAGCTGTGTGGTGCTTCGTTGCCAGCTGGGATTAAACCACAACAATAATACTACACCATCTCACTTTTAGTGACAAATTACCTTCATGTTTTAATCCACATTCCTTGTGCTGTTCTGCCAGCTGCTGCTCACTTTTCTTGCAAATGTAACATCTGAAAACAAAAATACCATTTAGTTCCTTAAAAACAAAACTATTATCCAATTCAACTTTTTTGTTTTGCCCAGCCATTACAAGACCTTCCCCCATGACAAGATGCAGCATGGCACTGATAACCCTGATGTGTCATGAATCATGACAGCCCTGCAGGCAGTATAAGTACTTAAGTACAGTGCTTAAGATTACTGGATGTCAGAAATAACAGCAGCACAGAGCCACAAGATCACATAGGTTGGAAGGGACCTCTGATGAGGTCCAAAACTCTGCTCAAAGCAGGTCTTATAGGATGAGGACGTTCAATGACTTGTTCAATCAACTTTCGAATATCTGCAAGGCTAGAGTCCACAAGACCTCTGGGTGACCTGTTCTAATATCTGATTGCTGTAATGGTGAAAGCCACTGACATAGCGGAGCCAGCAGAGCTGCCTTCCACCAGTCAGTGCCCAATCAGTACCGTTGCATGGGACTTTTTCACCCCAGGTACACATTTGCCCCTCCTGAACTTCAGGAAGTTCAGCCATTTCTTCAGCCCACCAAGGTCCCTCTGAACAGCAGCCCTGACTTTCAACATGTACACCACTCCTCCCAATCTGGTATCATCCATAAAACTGCCAAGACTGCGCTCTCTGCCACTGTCCCAGTCATTAATAAAAATGTTGCACAGTATTAGCCCCAGTATTGACCCCAAGGGACAAGATTAGTAATTGGCTGCCAGTTGGATTTGGTACTCACATCCTTTCTAGGTAGTCTAGGTAGTTTTGCCAGTTTTCCCACAGTTTTATCTAGTCCACACCTCATCAATTTGTTTTTAAGAATACTACAAGAAACAGTACCAAAGACCTTGCCAAAGTCCAGCTATGTAACATCCACTGTTTCCCCCTCATCCATGGGCTTGGGGACCTGTAAGGCCTGAGAGCAGAATTCATCAGGGAAAACTGATGAAAGGAGGCAAAGGAGGCATTTCCCAGCCTTTTCTGTATCTTTTATTACTAGGTCTCCCATACCACTAAGCAGCTGGACCCCACTTCCTTTAGTCTTTTGTTATGACTGGTATACTTATACAATCCCTTCGTAAGAAGTAACACCCTTCACATCCCTCACTGATTTCAACTCCACCAAAGCTTTGGCTTTCTCAGTTCCATCCCTGCATGTTTAGGCAATGTCTCTGTGTTCCTCCAAAGTAACCCATTCCACTTCTACCTTCTGTTTTCTTCTCAGATCCTTGCTCATCCATGCTGGTTTTCTATCATGCTTACTCAAGTTTCTGCATATCAGAATAGACAGTTATTGTGCTCTGAGGAGGTACCAACCAACTCTCCTGGGCCTCTTTGTCCTCCAGGGCAGTCTCCCATGGGAACTTGCCAAGATTCCTGAATAAACCAAAATCTGCTCTCCTAAAGTTCATGGCTGTAATTCTACCTTTTGTCTTGCTCACTTCACTCAGGATTTTAAACTCTATAACCTCACAGTCACAGCTGCCAAGACTGCCCTCAACTGTCACATCCCCAACTCTCCTCTTCTGTAACAAGACCAGCAGAGCACTTCTCCCAGTCAACCTGACAATCACCTGCATAATCACTGTCATCACCACACTCCAGAAATTCTTATTAATTGCTTGTGCCCAGCCATACTGCCCTTCCAGCAATTATCAGGATGTATAAAATTCCCCGTGAGGCACCAGGTACTCTTTACTCCAGCTTTCTCCCTCTGGAGCTTCCTGCATAGTCGCTCCAGCTAGTGCTGGAGACCGTGATCTGTAGCATATCATAGCATCATTCATAGAATCATAGAATGGTTTGAGTTGGAAGGAGATCCTCCAGTTCCAACCCCCTTGCCAGGGGCAGGGACACCTTCCACTAGACCAGGTTGCTCAAAACCTCATCCAGCCTGGCCTTGAACACCTCCAGGAATGGGGCATCCACAGCTTCTCTGGATAACCTGTTCCAGTGCCTCACCATCCTCATAGCAAAAAACTTCCTCCTAATATCTAATCTAAATCTGCGCTCTTTCAGATTAAAGCCCTTACCGCTTGTCCTGTTGCTACACTCCCTGATGAAGAGTCCCTCCCCATCCCTCCTGTAGCCGCATTTAAGTACTGGAAGGTACTCCAGCCCTCTGACCACCTTCACGGCCCTCCTCTGGACTCACTCTAACAGGTCCATGTTCTTCTTGTGCTGAGGACTCCAGAGCTTGACGTAGTACTCCAGGTGGGGCCTCACAAGAGAGCAGAGGGGGAGAATCAACTCTCTCGACTTCCTGGTCATGCTTCTTTTCATGCAGCCCAGGACACAATTGGCTTTCTGGGCTGCAAGTGTGCATTGCCAGCTCATGCTCAGCTTCTCATCTACCAGCACCCCCAAATCCTCTTCAGAGCTGCTCTCAAGCCATTCTCCACCCAGCCTTTATTTGTGCTTGGGGTTGCCCGAACCCATTTGCAGGACCTTACACTTGGTCTTGTTGAACTTCATGAGGTTTGCATTGGCCCACCTCTCAAGCCTGTCCAGGTCCCTCCGGATGGCATCCCTTCCCTCCAGCGTGTCCACCACACCACACAGCTTGGTGTCATCGGCAAACTTGCTGAGGGTGCACTCGACCCACTGTCCATGTCACCAACAAAGATGTTAAACACCACTGGTCCTGGTACTATTACAGCAAAGTCTCAATAAATTCCATGTAGTTTCTGGACAAAGTTTCTGGCTCCTCTGTACCCTGCTGTGATGCTTGCTGCTGTCACAACTATTATATATCTGATAGCTTCATATATAAAGAAGAATAATACATTCTAGTGCACAACTTCAAGCAGTTGAAAGTAAAGAGAAAGAAAGGAACACAGGAGATTCATGTATTCATGCCCCCTGATTAGAGAAACAAGTGAAGAATATCACATAGAATTTATATGGCATAGTAACAGTCTATAAAAAAAGACTATATAGGCTGGTTCCTGAAAGGACCTATCCTCAGGACAAGCTATGCCAGCTGTTGTCATGGCACTAAAACAATTGCTAAAATTGCTAGATCCAATTATAGTGTGAACATTTGAGAATTTTTGAATAATTATTTCCATTTGTAGAAGCTATGAGGCATCCAGACTTCTCAGTTATTAGCAGTAACACAGCATAGTACCCTCAGCATCTTGTAACTGGGTAACGTACTGTTATACTTTGTTTCATTTAAAACTGGGGGAGGTGGGACACCAGCCAACAAAAATTTATTACATTTTTGTTTACTGACATGATAAAGTGAGGTATTTTCCTTAATGAGTAACTTTTTTAAAAGCTCGTCTCTTTCACAGTGAATTTTTTATGTTAAAAACAACATTTCTGCGGCTTCTATTGATGTACAGGCCTTTTCAAATAGTTCATGTCAAATATCCAGAGAGAAACAGAAGCCTACCCTGTTCTGCAGCTATCTTTATCTCGTGGAGATCCCAATGTGTGTTTTGCTGGTTGAAAAGAAATTGTTCCTTCATAGTAATGATGAGAAAGAAAAGTCTTGAAGCCTACATAAAAAAGGTATTAAGCAACATTAAGTCATTATAAATCCACATTGCAAACACCTGTGCATACATCCCTTGACTGTTTTTCTCTTTCCTTCTCTAAGGTCTGCAAAACAATAGTTGCCCTCCTCAAGCCCACAGCTCTTTGTGTGAAATATGCCCCTCAATGTTTTAAACATTTGCCAGTAGCGCCATTACTTTTCTTGACATCTTTAAGACCCAACTAAAAATTTTAGCTGTACATCACTGCTGAATCTTAAAATTAGCCTACACTACTGAAATTCTGCTTTTCCATCTTCTTTCCCT
>NW_010143309.1:200115-209830 GCF_000699245.1 Pterocles gutturalis
TGTCAAAAGGTACCTTCTAGTAGCACAGGATTTGTCTAAATATTAGCTAACTAGGCTGAACCACTTAGTGCTCTCTGTCATCGTTGCTGGAAAGACAAAACTAACAACTCACTCCATCAGCCAAATGTCCAAGACAGAGGGCTGTTTATCTCTCTCTAACTGATTGAAAACAAAGTAAAAATTATTAGCACAGAAAAGAGATTACTTTTTAGGCATCTGTCACTAGGTGACATATAGCAACACATTGCTATTAACAATACAGCACAGCACTAGAATGTTACTAATAAAAAAGACTATTCAACAAATTAGAATTAGGGTTACTTCCAACATTACAAAAGTTCAAGAAAAACTTTTTAGTCCTTTATAGAGCTCCTTAAATACTTAAAATATTAACTATCAGTTAATTTATTAACTGTGATGTGTAGTCAAACTCGACACAACTTCAATAAGCACACTGTTAGTTATCCTCCAAGTTATGGAGCTTTACATAATGTGATCCAGCACACTAGGTACCACAGGGAGTTTAAAATCAGGTTGAGTCTGCTTTTAAAACCTTCTGAGAAGCTTGGTTTGGAGAGAGCACATCAACTGCTCCAATATGTTTACATGCTGACAAAAGAACGTAATAATTACACAAGTTACCTGAGTAGTCATATCTCATCGGACCCATCCACCGCTTCTTTTCACTGTCTTTTAGAATATCTCCATAAAAACCGTAACCCAGCAACGATACAGAGTACTTCAAAAATGTGTTGTTATGATGTACAGAAGAGACATCCAGAGGCTGACAGTCACCTACAAAGATCAGAAGTGCAAGGTTCTACTAAAGCTTATTTTGTTTGCACCTGCAAACATGATAGTAACTTTAACATTACAGATTTTATAAAAATAAAAAATATTTGTATTTATGTCCTAATATATACATGTCATCTCCATATATATTTCTTATTCATGCAGAAAGGGAAAAATATTTTAATGTAACTTCATTTAATGTTTAAAGAGCACTAGACACTATGTGAGAAGAAAGATTGGTATGCTAAAAAATACATCATGAAGAATTTACACTCATTTACCTTGTAGCAGTAGGGGGGGATGTTATAGAAGAGATCAATGCAGTATCTGTACATCTACCAGATACTACTTAATCCTATATGTTTTACTATCAGAGGATAATTCAAGCTGGAAGGGGCCTTAGAAGGTTTCTCATCAGACCTCCCACTCAAAGTATGTTCAGCTATTAGGTCAGATCAAGTTACTAAGGGCTTATCCAGTCAAATCTTGAAAATCTGCAAGAACAGAGAGCACACCACCTCTCTGATGTCCTCATAGTGTAACCTTTGGAGTGGTAGTGTGTTTTGGGGCATTTAGGGCAGACGTGTTGTTTTTTTGTCTGTTCCTTTTTTTGGTTTTTTTTTTTTGGTTTTTTTTTTTTGTTTTCTTTTTTCTTCTGTTTCCCTTTATGCCCATTGTGTCTCATCCTTCTACCATGGACTACTGTGAAGAACATTTTACGTAAGTGAGAAACACTCTTAAAAATCCTAAAGCATGTGTATATATGCACATTTAATAATCCAGCTAAAATACTATATTAAATCCATATCGCTCTCTAATCCTAGTCCACTGGCCTAAACTCTACACATGCTGAACACATTTAACCATAGTTAGTAACAGAGAAGCTCATCTGTAAACCTTTGCAACACCAGCTCCTAAAACTGCAACTGTTAAGCACTCAATAAGAAGTGATAATGAAATAACTGTCACTTGGCAATTCTATCTTTTATGCTTACGCAACATTATTATAACTGAAGACGATCATATACAATTTTTCAAATTCAGTATTAACAACTGGACAGCTGTGATTCTTCAATATATGGCAGACAGGATGGACATCACAAATCACAACGCACTGAACATGCCAAGCTGTCTCCTTCAGACCCCGTGCAGTTCAAGGACTCCATTACTAGAGGACTTTGAGAAGTGGCAATGTCAGCATCCCTTCTGATGACAACATATCAAAAACCATTTATTGAAGGTTAGTTGTTTTCCTCCCTAGTTCCTCCTCAAATATGACTTACAGATCATAAAAATGGGGAATTATGAGCTAATTCTCATCAAGCAGAAGCCATACTTCTAACTTGGCACAGAAGCATTGAATTGCACAGGACAATTGGGCAACTAGTACAAAACACTACTATTCAAGTGTATGTGCACTTGTCATAGCTTTCTCTAAGAAAGGAAGAAACACATATATCGTCCAACAACTGGCATTGCCTATTGTATTTTACTGCTATTTTCAAAAGCATGCCAGAATGCCAGAAACCTTAAGCGCCAGATATAAAATTTTAAAATGTTATGATCCCTTCAAAACAATGAATTACAGCAGAGAAAACAATTAATTTTTAACCTCCTGTATGTCAAATCAGCCTCTTAAATCCCAAACAAAAAACCTTCCTATTCCAACTCAGCCATTAAGTTCAAATTACATTTGACAAACAGACAGAAAAAAACTAAATGGAATTACTACTTTTGTCTATTTTCATAACAAAACAGTGAACTGTGACCACCCACCTACAATAATATGAAGAGCTGATGTTACTGGATCAGAAATGCCAACAGTTGAATAGCATATGCAATCTGTTGATCCTGAAAAATAAAAAACCTAGAGATTAATTCATATCTTTTCCAAACAAGTATTATTGGCATGGTCCTCCAAATAAAAGCATTATTTTCCTTGGGCCTGCCCCCTCCTATCTCATGGAACAAAGTAAATATAAGGATACAAATATTATTATTTAAATTGTAACCTTTTTTGCCCCCAATTAGTAGAATTTCTCTCCATACAAAGATTTTCACTATGTAAATAATAAATACATAGCAGTTAGAGAAGGGAAATAGGTTAATTCACATGAAAAATCTCAGGATTACATTACACGTACACATACATGTTCTCAAATTTGCTACTGATACATTAGATGTAGAGCAGCTCAGATACAGAGTACTTAATTTCTGAGGTCGAATCAAATTGAAATAGAAAACTAAAAATGGAGGAATGAGCTATCACTATTTAAAATCCACTTTTGGCTCTCTCACTTTTAAAACAGCCAGGGTATATACAGTTATCAATAGGAGCAACGAAAATCCTTTGCCCTCCAACTCATTTCTATCAAGTAAACGCTATTCAGAAGCAGGCCACAGTGGACAAAGGCAGCTCCAGGAGCCAATTAAGGAGAACATAAATATAACAGAACTGCAGAACAAAAGAAACAGTGTGACTAAAGAGATCTCTCTCTACAAGGGTGAAGTTCAAGATGGTGCAAGTGTACCGTTACACGTATATGCTGTTACAGAGGAAATGGGACTCCAATTTCTCTCAGTATCTTAACAGACAAAGTAGACAGAGGCTGTTATCGTACCACATTTAGAGTTTTATAGCAGAAAATATTAAGTAGAGTTCAGATACTGAAGCTATGCTTTACTGCCATTTTTTTCAGTTTCATTTTGCCTCCTACACTCACGAATTTCATTTAGGCAGAAAATTCTCACTACTGTTGAAAGAAAAACAAATAAAAATAGTCACTAAAGATAGCCACTAAAAGATCTGTTCTGAACTTTGACTACTGAATGGACAAGCCTAACACTTCATCCAAACTTGCTCATTTGTTCAAGATCAATGTTCAGCAGCATTCTGCTGCCAGAATTACCTTAGTCATATTTGTCTTGATGTAAACCAAGCTTCAAAGCACTCGTACACCACAGGTGCGAGAAGAAGAGGTGAATTCATGCAAGCTACATTTTAGCTCAGGAGGCTTATCTCCCTATGCTCTTCTGCAGTCAATTAAAAGCTGATTTATCTGTTGGGCAATTTTATACAACTTATTTTCATTTCTATTTGTTAACTAGCAAGGGAGGGATAAAATTAGATGTGAAGTCTGAAATTAATTCTGAGGTTCTGAAACGGGAGGCTGGGGAAGCCACCAACAGTGTTTACCAACTGTCAAATCATCCCTCTTTCTCAGACATGCCAGTGGAGTACCAACTACGAACAGTAAAATATTGTGTTAGTTTTTCTTTTTCTCTTTCAGAGCTGGTACCAGTATAATTCCTTATGTACATTCCAAGATAATATAACTGGTCATAACACCACACCAAGCATGAACCTAACAGTACCAGTTTAAAGGTCACAAAAACATTCACGACTAAGGGTTTGAATCTCTTTGAATACTTCATAACCAAACAAATTCTAGACCGTTACATGGGTTTTGAATAGATTTGGAATCTACTACTGCTGAAATAGTACTCCAAGTAGATGCACACACAAACCCCACCAAAATCTGGCTTGTTTCATCAGTATAAATCTCAAACATAAAGCAGGATTAGAATGTAAATATAGCTTGACTAATATCCCATGATTAATAGCTTAGGATTGCCAGAGCACTCAGTTCAGGCAAGAAGCTTTCATAGAGCATGACTCTTGACTAATGTTAGGTGGTGGATGTTATTTGTTCTGGTTAAACCAACAGAAAAATTACACACATACTCTGACAGATTTTCTTTGGGGATTTTTAAAGGCAACAGCCTGAGTGAAGGAAAATAAAAGAGGTTTTTATGGGTTGCACTGAACTACATCCAAATGTGAAGAAAGCAGTTGGATTGCTTGCTAACTGAGCCCTAATTCATTAAAAAAGAAAGATCTTCAGTGCGGAAATTTTTACATTGGTGCTGGAAGGAAAATGGCATGCAAGGGAATTATTAAATTTCAGGTTAAGACACACAGAAGTAGCTACATGTGTACATGTAACACTGCAGACTCTGTCAAAGCTTCCATTCTAGTCAAGGAGATCTTGTCAGGAATGCTGATGGCAGCCTGAGCTTGATTTAAGGCACTCACACACAGGCCCCATTTGAAGGACCTTAGGAAAAAAGACATCTGCACAAGACAGGCAGATGCGACACAAGATCTACAGGCTCTGCTGACTGTATTGACCAGATGCTCCCCAGCTATAACATGAGTTTTGATGCCCATCTCACCTGCAGACACCTAAATGTAAGCATGAAAATTTGAGTATCAATTTCAAACTGAAACATACCCTAAGGAGAGTAACTCTGTTACCTAAAATGACACCAACCACTAGTGTTCAAGTGCTACAGATTATTCTCCTTGGCTTCCAACTGCTAATCCAGTAGAATAGTTGTCTTGCACAGAGCTAGTACGTTTCAGTGATGGTGGCACCATAGCACCATGTAGACAGCTGAATCCCAAACCAAATATCTGACATCTCCCAGCTAAAGAAAGCTCTCATCCCAGACATTTTGATATTAAGAGCCTGCTGAAAATATGAAATATGTAGAGGGCACATCAACTAGTCTTACTTAAAGTAAGTATAACCACTTTGAATCTTTACCATACATTATGTACACTAGAACTCTGTTCCATCACCCATTTTCCCCAAAGTCTGCTTGTTATTAGGAGATATCATGTAGCCACATAGTTGTTATATAGGGACGTTCCTCTATGATCTTTCCCTCCCCAAATTTGAACACTGTAATTTTTCAAAATAAATAAATGTAATGATCTAAAAATTATTAAGGAAATCCTTCATTTTAATTAATCACAAGCAGAAATTATCAAGATATGTATTTAAAATATTAATGAGTATGTACTCCCCATAAAACATTTTTGCTAAAGCAATATTAAAGAAACTATAGTGATGGATTGCACTACATAGAATACAGTAGAGGTAAATCACCAGATTTCCCCTTTGCATGCAAATGTTGCTGGGTATTTGTGAGTAGACAAGCAATGCAGACAGGTGCTCAGACACAACCTCACAAGCTTTAAATTGGTCATAGTACCATCAAAACAATAAGCAAAACCAGATGATTTACTGGTTGTATGGAAGAGTTCATGCCATTAATTCTGTGGACCAAGGGGGGACAAAAAAAATAATCAAAGTGCTAGAATAAATAATCTGAAAAATTATTAGACTACTAACTTAAAACTAAGTTTTCTTAAACCAAAATATACACATACTGCGGGCTAGAAGTAGTCACTTTTGTGCTTTTATTGATGGAAAGCTAAACAAATGCCAAAGAACTGGAAGTACTAAACCAGCCAGATGTCAGAAGCAACAGTCAGCTAGATGTTGATCCTATAAAAAAGAATGAATTTAATAAAGAAATAGAAATACTCTTAGTGCTCCACATGTGAGATACCTTTCACAGGGGCAGGTGGTCCCTGAGCACACAGAATCCTCAGAGATTAATTAGTACTGCAACAGGATTCTGTACCACAAACAGGCAGAATAACTTCAGTGGGTGTCCCCGTACATTTGTAGTGTTTTTGTCAAGTCACAATCCATGCAGTAAGCTCATCAATGAAATATCAGGTGAGTCATGCTAATGACGGAGTAACTGCATACTCTTGGTCAAGCAGCATTTAGTATTTTGAAAAACCTAGATGGTGATTTTCTGGGAAGTGTTTTTCAAGTGACAAGGATCTGGCGCACGCAAAAGCAATGGGAGAAGCTACTGTTACAGGGAGAGATCAATGACCCGAGAATACAGTTATGTTCCTACTCAAAGTTTATATACCTTCCTTCCTGCATCCAAAAACCAAGAAATCAAGTTTAACGTTTGCAGAATGACAAACTGGCTTAAAAAAGGAACAGTTCAGAAGGAGTTGGGGCTGGTTTTTTTTCGTAGGTAATCACTTCAGCATTTTTTCGTAGATAATCACGTCAGCAGGAGTTCAGCACCACAGTACAACAAATGAATTAATACAATAATGGGAAATTTAAGAGATTAAATTAACATCACAGGGAAAAGTAATCTTGACTTAGTTGTCTTCACAGCAGCCCCACAATGTTAAATGCAGTATTTAGCTCTAAGACTGTCATTTCCAGAAGTATAACTGATTTAAAATGCTGAAGGAGGAACACAAAACATGGCACTTCAGATTTCAAACTGGAGATACTGAACCTTGAAATGAGATGCTAACTAAACTGCAAAGATCATTAGATATTACAAACGTTGTAAGAGAACGCTGTGGAAACATCACTTGGAGTCATTTAAAAAAAGAATTAGATAGCTTTTCATGCTATGCTTTAACACATTTTTGAAAATAAATTTTACAGCTTAGGTGACAGTAGTATTAAAGTCCAGTCATGCTTCATGATTTTACTTGCATCTGGTTTTTAAGTTTGTGAATGAATCTTCCACTGTTTTTCTATACTACCTTCACATAAGAAGCCTGGGCTGTCTTTAGGATTCTTAACTTCTACAGCTACACATCAACATGCTGATTTTTTAACCATAAGACACACTAAGGAAAGAGACTGTCTAGAAACAGACACATCTATTCAAAAAGAGAGGCCAAGCAGGGGCTTGTTCCAGAAAGTCAGAATCCTGATTTACAAGTAGCATCCAACATTTAAAAAAAACAAAAGAGCCTGTGCAATCGGATATTGCCTAAGAAATAAAGCTAATTACTTAAAAATGGTCATACAGATGAGTGTTTTAGCATTAAATGTCTTTCATTTGTAGTTTTAAAGCTCTGTACAACTAAATTGACAGTTTCTGAGCAAAGATTAATTCTGCTGAATTGAGTGTTAGTCTGAATACAGACACTGTTTAATCACAACCACAATCACCTGCCATGTTTCTGTTAACACAGCCTGACGTTAGGAACTACATGATAAAAAAAAAAGGCAAAAACACTGATTCAGTGTCACCTTACCCCGGGCTCCTGTCCTCACCGAGTAAAGTGTCTGCATGTGTCAGAAAACAAACAGAGCTTTAGAACTTAATCTCTGAACTCTGGGTCGTGTTTGCTTTCAATATCTATTAAAGATAGATTATTCTTAGGATTTTAAGAAAAAGGCTGGTTATAAAGAACTAAAAAGAGCATAATGGGTGAAATTTTTCTAGATGCATGATTTATATTTCATTATTCTTTTGACTTGCAGTATCTTAGGACTGTCAGCTTAATTTTAAAAACAAGACTTCTTAGGGCTCTCTATTTTGGAACAGCCTTCTTGCTTCACACTAGTCTGGGAACAAGGGGATCTATTGGGGGTCAATACATGGTCAGAGTTCCACTACATCAAGCAAAGATGAACCGAGAACAGCTTCACCAAGGGCTGGAGAAAAACCCTATTGCTGCTTTCCTGACCACCCCGTCATGGTTTTACCCCCCTGACTAGCAAATGACCACAACAACCGCTCGCTCACCCCATCCTGCCCCCAGGATAGGGGAGAGAATTAAAGGGGTAAAGGGAAAAGAGACTCATGGGTTGAGATAAGAACAATTTAATAACTAAACTACAATAATATTGAAAATAACAATGATAATAATAATAGTAATATACAGAAATATACAAATGAGTGATACACAGTGACACTGCTCACCACCTGATAACCAAGGCCCAGCCTATTTCCAGCTAATGGTCCCAGAGCACAGAGTCCTGAAACCGCAATCTCAGAATGGAGATAAGAGCCCAAGTATCCGAGACTGAGAGCTGACCAAGGGAGTAAGACAACCCTGTGAGAGAGGTGACCCAGAGAGACAAGACCCAGAGCGAGATGACCCAGAGCAGAAGAGTGAGCACTTCCAGATCAAGCCTTATCTACATACTGGACATTACACACATGATATGGAATATATCATTGGTCAATCTGTGTCTCAATTCTCAAGTCAAATCCCGGGCTAATAATTTGGGCTGTGCTCCCTCCTGGCTTCTCCTGCACTTGCAGACCCTGGCACAGCAGAGATGCTGAAAAGTCCTTGACTGTCCTGGCACCAACTATAAACATCAGTATGTTGTCAGCCTTCTCCTCAGCACAAATCTGAAACATAGCCTTTTACTACCTACTGTGAAGAAAGTTAACTCTGCCCCAGCCAAAACCAGGACACACCCTGCAATGCATGGGTTTGGCTATTTCATATGCAATTTAAGGTCCCTGTGATAGCTAGATGTGTTAATAAAGGGTTAATATTTGTTCATGATTTGGCCCCCTTTTTCAGTAAATAATCACCTTCTCATATTTTCAGTAATGAATAATTTTAAATATTGTGCAATATACAAACAGATCAAGATATGCACTATTCTCTGTACTTCCAAAAACTTTAATTAATAAAACTTTATTTCCAGCTTCTTTATACACAATTATAAATAGTTTTGAGGGATCTAAATAATGACTTGGAGAAAATATTTGAATCACAGCACTGATTAGAAGGTGTGGTTTTGTGTGGTGGGCCTGTTTGTTAGTAGGAGAGGCCATAGTAATGGCTCCTGTAAGTAGCTGCTAAAAGTTTCCCCTGACTCCAAGTCTGCTGGCAGCAAGGGAGAGGTTGCAGTGGCAGCCCCTGTAACTAACTGCCAAGAGTTCCCCCAGCTCCAAGTCTGCTCTGGCAGCAAGGGAGGGGCTGCAGTGGTGGCTCCTGTAAGTGACTGCTGAGAGTTCACCCCCACCCCCAGCCCCAAGGTTTTAGGTGGGGGGAAGGAGTACCACCAACCTAGCTCCTGTGAGAAACTGCTGGAAGTTTCCCCAGCAGTGGAAACTGGTGGCTGGACCCACCCCAGGCCAGGGCTGAGCCAATCGGCACCTCTCTGAATGACATATTGAAGAGGGGGCACAGAAAATGGGGGTTGGCGTGGCCCCGGGCAGGGCCTGGTTCGGGCCAACTGGCCCTGCTGTCCATTTGCCTGCACAGCTT
>NW_010143309.1:209857-212311 GCF_000699245.1 Pterocles gutturalis
CGGGGAGTCTGTTTCCTCGGGAGCCGATGAAAACCTGCAGCGGAGAGAGGAGAGAAACAACTACACAGACACACCAGTCAGTGAAGAGAAGCAAGAGGAAGGAGGTGCCCCCCTCCCCCAGCATTTCCCCTGCAGCGTGGTGAAGATTCATGGTGACACATGGTTTGTCCCTTGGTGCAGCGCATGAGAAGATGCAGCTGTGGAGGACCCCATGCTGGAATTTTGGATAAAAAACCCACGCCGGAGCCGAGCAGTCATTGGGAGACTGTAACCCTGTGTGGGAAGGACTCACATTGGAGCAGTTTTTGAGAAGGACTCTCCCATGAGAAGGGACCCCAAGCTGGAGCAGGGAAAGACTGTGAGGAGACCTCCCCTGAGGAGGAAGGAGCGGCGGACTGACTGTACCCCCCATTCCCTGCACCCCTCCACTGCTGGGGTGGGGAGAAGGTACAGAACAAAGCCTTTGGGCCTTGGGAAGAAGGGAGGGGTGGGGGACAAGTGCCTCTCTAAGATGTAGTTCTCTCTTTCATTATCTTGTTTCTTGTTTTGATTGTAAATAGTTAATAAATTCAATTGATTTTTTTTGTTTGTTTGTTTTTCCCAAGGCATGGGTTTCTTGCCCATGACCCTAAGTGGTGACTGAAAACCACCCTCCCTGTCCTGCCTCAGCCCACCAGGTGTTTAACAATAGGCTGTCTAGTGGCTTTCTTCTAAACTATGACACAAGGCTGCACCTCATGTTAGTTCAAGGAACAGAGCATGCAGTGTACATTCAAACAGCAAACAGCTACAATGGACAAAACAAACAAACCACTAAACTATATAAAAGAAGTAAGTGACTTGAAACATGTTAGCAAGATTAAAATATCAGTGAAGATCATAATTTTGGGTTGCAATTTGAAAAAATGCATTAAGAAACTGCTGAAAAAGCAAGGTTAATCTTTCAATTTTAACATGCTTACAGTTAATTTCCTAAGGAAAAAGATACACCTTTTAATATTGAGGTTCTGTTTTTTAAATTGTATCTTCTTATGGTCATTAACATCACCAGTAGGCAAAATATTTTGAAATCAGCCATGTAATTTGCGAAATAAGGGAAACAAAGTGTAGAGCACTTCAAATTCTATTCTTAAGTTTATGATGCAAACTGGTTTTAATATAAGGATTTAACAAATAAAATCAGAATATACTTAAATATAGTAACTCTGCTATACAGAAACCTTAACATGCTAGCTAACAAGGAGAATGAAAAACCATAAGGAGATACTCTTATTGCAACTTTTAGATATCTAACCCTTACATTTCTTCCAAGCAACAACTTCCATCATTTGGGTTGGAGTACATTCTTCACAAAGACATAAGGAGTACAAAAACAGTCACCAAAAGCCTGAAGGTAGAAACATACCAAATAATTGGTGTCTTTTTATAACCTTTGCTAAATTTTTCCATAGTCTGTGTTTTAGTTGTAGTCAGAAGCTCATAATGTTTATTTTGTATCCCAGTTATTTAATTCAAATCTCAAGCACCTAACAAGAAAAAGAGAACAGCACAGAAAAGACACTGAAGTGTCCATTTGTCTTTTCACTAAGTCCTCAAAATGGCAGATGTTATGAAAGAGTTGCAACACTGAATCCAGTCCTGGAGGAGAGAGTCATCTCCTAAGTCCACTTCTGAAAGAATCTTGGAGACCAATTGAGCAAGGTGAGGTTACACCCAGGACACTAGATTTAACAGCAAGATTGATCCAAAGAGTGCCTATAGTCAATAAAAAAAGTTTATCACCGAAGACCTGAATTCTAAGAATTAATTCTCTCAAATGCCTCTCAATGACAGTAGTCAGGATTGCCTGAAAAAGTGACTGACATTGAGAACTCTGAAGGTATAGCACCTCTAAAAACGAGCAGAAACCGCAACTTGGTCTGGAACCTGAGGACTGCTCCTCAGCTGTAGCTGCCTTAAGCTTTTTGTGATGACAACTGGAGGAAAGAAAAAAAAAATTAAAAAAAGAAATTTTACCATTTGTTTGGAGTTTGCCAGACCAGTGGGAGGTTCTCATTACAATTCTAACTAAATTTGTGGAGCAATTGGAACTGGAAAAATAGTTATCAGGTAAGTCTCTGTTCAGTAAATCTCACTCAACATGTTCAGATGGGCAAAGGTGTTACTGTCAACATCTTGTCTTGTATTAACACACAATAAGTCACAAAAAAATAATTAAATTCTAAAGTTGCACATTAAGATTTGATTTCTTCACAGAGTACTCTTCCTAAATAAAATTGCATGTGATCAATAATTATACCAGGACACAAACAGCTTTAGCTAGGTGTCTTTATGTAGTATCATTGCTCATATCTTACACTTTAGGCCTAAATTCAATAAGTTATGAATAAGAAGAAATTTCAAGAATAAATTAATAAAGTAAACTGAAAATTAACCCTTCCTTACCAGCAGGAA
>NW_010143309.1:212342-217553 GCF_000699245.1 Pterocles gutturalis
TTATATTGCACTGGACTAACGGTGCTTTGGGATTATTTTGGTCTATGCCAGAGTCCTTCTGCATCCTTCCAATGAGACCATGCATCACTTCACTGAACATGCCGTCCCCACCAACACAAACAACACTGCCAGGAAACACAAATTAGAATGCACACTAACAGTCAATAAACAACACGGCAAGTGTTCTACTTAGGGCATGCACTGGGCACATCAAAAAGAGTTGTTCCATTCACCTCCTGGATTTTTACAGAATATAGTAGCCCAGAGTCAACTTTGAAACTAACAAAAAGCAGGAAAAAAAAAACTACACAACTGCAAATGCACGTCTGTAATATTAGAAGAAAATTTTGAAATGCAACTTAAATCTTTATCCTCTATTGCTGTATGCAGACAGACAAATATCAATGGAAATTCACTGTACAAGGAAAACACTGAACAGGAATGCACACACAGCTTTCTACGTAAACAAAATGGAAACGGTATCTTTACTAAGAAGGGAAATGTAAGTTAATATTTGTGGCTTCAGGCAGTATATTTTACGCTACTAATTTAATAGGGATATACATCATATGAAAGCAAAAAGCCAAAAAGCCTGAAAAGTGAATGCTTGCATGCTCTTCTGCACATGCTGGGAGTCCAAACAGACAGAAGTCATGTATATCTACTTAACCATTCATAAGAAAACAGAGTTCTAAATGTTACCAGATGCAAAACTTTGTTTTGCACACCTAATTCAGGTCAGAGCTGGTGCAGCAGCTGCACAGATCCTCAAAATGTTGAAGATCTGAAGAGAGTCCACAGCCAACCAAATAGTAGGAAGTGAAAGACTTTTACAGTTGCATACATTTCATGCCCAATAATCAAATGCATACCCTGAACTCTAAAAGCACCAACATTTAACTGAAAAAACTAATTCAAATACACTTTAAAGGAACACATGACGAATCCAAAGTTACGCATGTAGTCCCCAGCATACAGGCTTAGGAATGTTTACTGTTATCTATAGCAATCACTTCCAATGCATAAACTAATACTTACTCTTTCACATAGTTAACATATATTGCAAAATGAGTACTTACTTCATACGACAGGTTAGTTTATTTCATTTTTAAGTATTGATGACTTAAATTTACTTATTGTATTTTCAGCAGAAGGAAAGCTTGAAAAAACACAGTCATTTTTTCACGAATGGAGAGGACAGTCTTAAAAATATACATTGTCCAACTCTTAAGACCAGATCTCAGAGACTGGGAGAGAAGGGAGAAGAGGATGTTTGTTTTTCATTTAGAATTAATTTCTTATGGCTTAACTACATTATTCCTAAACTTTAGATCATCTCTTCTTTCTCTACAGACTCTAAGAAAAAGGTTAAGCGGACAAAAATGTCCATGTCCGTTCAAGGTCAATGTCGTCACAGTAGTGTTTTATTCATAACAAATACTACATGCACACTCAGAGATGACAATGATATGAATGTCTACACCTATCAAGGGTAAATACTGACAGATAAAGAAGTTCACATACACAACATCAGCATGACCAAATTCATTGCAAACATCAAACGATCAATGTGCGAGCTGTGTGAAGGTCCCTAGTGAAGAACTACTGTAAGAGAGATTTTTGAGTGATTCTTACATTTTGGGTTTATTTTTCTAATGGACTAGCATTTCACTTTTTAGACAGGTAAACTGTCTAATGTCTAAATGTAGTAAACTACATACGCTAAAGGACTTGAGAAGCAAGTTCACAAGACAGAGTTTTAAAAGTCCCTTGTAATCTCAACCATTCTGTGAACCAACTCAAGAATTAGTAAAAAAAAATCAACCTGAAACAGTTTTACAAAGGCTTGTGCAACAGCCATATGGATAAGGAAGCACAGTGATTAATACATGTCAGACTTACTCTAAACATGGTCGTTTCATGCACAGTATTACACCATGGTCTAGCTGTTCTGCACAATGATGTACAAAAACTTGCTATATTGTAACGGAATTAATATTCTAAGTAACTGTCTTCAAACAGAAGCTGTTCTATCACAGAATCATTAAGGTTGGAAAAGACCTCAAGGATCATCAAGTCCAACTGTCAACCCACACCACCTAACTCACTAAACCATGTCCCTAAGCACCACATCTACACATTTCTTGAATACCTCCAGGGATGGTGACTCCACCACTTCCCTGGAGGAAGAGCTATAAGATTAATATGCTCACCGTAAGAAATTCTTCTAAGGGGAAATGGGAAGAACAGGAAACATGAATAAGAGCTTGAAATAAGCTGTCTCAAGCAAACACACTTGGAAAGCAGTGAAGCAGTTATCATTAAGTATCCTGTAGCTAGTTCCAAAATTACAAGGATGGCTTTGCCAAATAGGGAATATGGAGATTAAATGAAGAATCTCATGACTGAATGAACAGAAAGCCACCTCTATGAGAGTCAATCTAAGAGGACAGGTGAACAACTAGATGTAGGAATCCAAAGATGCTTTTCCTGTATGTGAGAAGAGTCAACCAAACTTGAAGAAACATATGTATTTACGTGGTTCAACCATTTAAAAATCTTCCATATAACCATGTGATCTGTTCTTTTAGAAGTACTATTAATACAAGAACACCTTCCTAACATCACTGTTCACCACAGGAACAGACCTGTACACGATGGAGAAAAATCAGGCTTAGAAAGACAGGTTGTAGTTCCCAAGCTAACTGCCTTTAAGGCCCAGCCCAGGAACAGAAGAATCACAAGATTCTCAAAAGATGCAGTTCTCTGACCAATTGTTTAGCTCAGTCATGTTAGAGAGACAAAACAAAAAAAAAAACACCAAAAAAAGAAAAAAAATTACAATAACTGTTAGAATCTGCCAAAAACCCTTCAGGTACCACTACAATCGGTCACTGACACTTGTTGCAAAAAAACCCAATTTGCTCAGAGTGGACATGGGCTCACTTGCTTCCTTTTTCTGCTCTGTATTGGAATTTTACCAAATGTCAGTATTATCCATTTCAGACCACTTAAGTCAAATTAAAAGGAAAATTCTTAACTAACTAGGTTTTCCTAGGATTCCAGTTTCCCTTCCTCGCTGAAGTCTGAAACTCAACCTGTGAATGTAGTTTCTAACTGTCACGACTCGTCAACATCATGTCCTCACTTGATTTATACAATGCACATCGATCTGCTACCCCAGCAAAAGGATTCTGAAAAGACAAAGTGTTTTATTTCTGCAACTTACCAGTTTAAATGTACCTGTCAAAAAGCACAACAGGATACTATTTTTAAAATACTGTAGATATGAGAGATTATCTGTGTAGGTTCTGCATACATTTTAATGATTTTCCAGTCATGTAACTTGTTCCATGTCATGAACCAGAAACTGGAATGACTATCTTATTTATTAAAATATTCTGCTTCTACAGCAGATTTAATAATGGAATGCGATTTCACCATTCAGTTAGGTCTTCTTTTAAATCAGTAATTCCACATAAGAACAAACACAAATAAAGCCAAATAATGTAGCCACTATTTGAACAGCCCTACATACTTCCTCTTGCTATCTGAAACGTTTCTAAATGGTTCATGGTTCTCACACACAGGCTGAATGCTACTGATGTGGTGTTCTGGACTCCTGCATTTGTCAAGATCACCTGTACTGCAAACCAGAACAGCTTTCAAGCTATCACAGAATGCTCAACTTCTGGACGAGCAGAAGTAATCTCACATCCATCTTTCGAACACAAATCTCATGCAAACATTGTCATACTACACTAGAATATATTTTGTGTTGAACAGATTTACTGAAACCAGTTTAATTTTTGTTTTATACTCCTAAATGTAGATCTATAGAAAGGAACACACCCCAGAACCTTCATCTGTTCCAATAAATGTATCAGCAATGAAGGCTACCATTTTAGAAAAAAGAACAAACAGATTACTGGATATATCAGTTGGAAAAGAAAAAAAAGTGAAGTTACTTACCCATCATATTTACTAATATTAACTTCAAATAAATTGTCCTTAGCATGGTTAGCATGTTCAGTTACTATGAATAAATAAACACATTAAAAATTACTATTACAAAATGGTATATAATATACAATTATAAAAGAAATATTATTATTTCATTAATAACCATGATAATATTACCAATGTGACTGTAAAACAGCCTGCCCATAAAATATGTTTCAAAAGATTTTATGCCAAGGAAATGACTGAAAGAGACATTCACTGCAGTATATACAGAAAAATATATTACTAAAAAATCGTGCAAATGGGCAATTGGTTTTAACAGTAAAACTGAAAAAGAGGAGATAGTATCTTATAAACAAAGAGCTCAGATAGCTCAAGTTTTAATTTAGTAGGCAGAAAATTGATATAAGGTCATCATCTATCTGGCTACCTATGCCTGAATTATAAAACATTCCTCCTCTACCTCTTAGTTTCCTTAATAAGAAATAGTAACTGACAGAAAGAACTTAAGCTACTCAGAGATGTTCTAAAGAGTTCACATTGTGTTTATTAAGAAATTAAAATATTCATTACTCACTAACAACATCAGTGGAGATAGAAGCCAGACTGAAGAGTGGAGCAACTTTCTGTTCATAAATCCTTTTCCCTTGTCTTTTTCCTCCATATGGATTAATATACACAAGCAATTGCTTTGGTCTAGACTCTGCATTAAGGAAAAATATAGTACAGTCCTTTTGTACACAAAACAAAAATTCAACAAGCTATAAAAAAATAAACCTGTAAACATCAAAGTGAACACAGCATACAAACCTTTTCCAACTCTATACTAACTCTTATAACTGTAATTCTTTATCAAAGAGCTAAAAAAACTGCTTCATCTATCCTCTTTATTATGCTGAGGATACTGACAGTATTGAACAAATTGGTAATAAGACAGCAGGTGGAATTGAGAATAATTTCATCTGACTCCACATCTCACATTCTTATGCATATTAATCTCACAGTACCTTCCCATTAAATAATGTTAGTATCACAGGCGCATAAGACAAAAAAACAAACGAAGGGCAGCACTAGGAAAGGCACTTGTAAGTGAAGCATACACAGAAATTCTGTTTAAATTAATTAATTTAAACAATGTTCTTGCTTTGGTAACAGAGTTAAAATGCATTTCCTTTCAGTGATAAAGACACAATAAGAATACCTCACTTGCTGCACAGCAAGTGCTTGCCCTATAGTATAACTCTTTCC
>NW_010143309.1:217584-219562 GCF_000699245.1 Pterocles gutturalis
ACCTTTGATATTACTATCTCAAGTTTCTTTGAATAGTTACGGATTTACACTGGTGGGGGCAATGAAAACAATTATTACATCTCTGTACCAACAGATACAAAAAACACTAATGCTTGCTGGACCTAGAGAGCCTTCCTTTTTGGTATAGAACACTAAGAACTGTTTTAATATTTACACTTCCGCAGATGTCATTCTAAATTATTATTTTGAAATAAAAGAAAAAACAGAGTTATTAGATTGGCACATTTGCATAATAAATCCACCCAAGCAAGACTGTTTGAATGGTTTAAAGCTGACACACACCCAAAGCACCATTCACCCTCTGAGATCCTGCCACCTTTCCAAAATATTGCTACCAACAGAATGAACATCTGCACTCAGAGATGACTGCCCAGGCCACCTCTCTCACAGGTGTAGTGAATGGGTACACAACGCCATTTTTGAAAGATTTTATTGGAAGCCTGATACCTCATGTGTAACACACGCAAAACAAAAACATTAGTAAGATGCATGTTTCCAACATGTGTTCAGAAGAACACTATTTGTTAAATATCCATTTTTTTTCTGTGAGCCTTAAGTACTTGCTTGCGTCACATCATAAGTGTACCTGTATCCAGTCCCTTCTCTGGCTCTCTCTCTACGACAGACCTCAGACCTACACTGTACATAGCTTATCTCCAGTCCTGCCTCCAGCCCCATCTCCTGCTGCTCCTGTCTGGCCTACCTGGATGGACCCGATTAATTTATCTCATCTGGGCTGTAAATGGGTGCTGCTGCTATCTCCATCCCTGCTCTGCCCAGCCTGCTCAGACACAGTGGGACTGCACCCTGGTCTGTGCGGGCACTGCCTGTGCTATGGCCACCCTTGACTTCCCCTCTGTCATGGAGCTGCTCTGCTCCTGCTGCTCCCTGACATCCATCAAGGCATCTCTTTCAGGAATAAGTCTTGCAAAACTACTTTTAGCCTTCCAAGAAGTAGATGTCCAAGAGTCTCAGAAATTATTATTAGTAACTTACTACACAAGGCACACTGTTGATGAGAGAGAGAAAGAGAGTAGAAAGGCAAGAGACAGACACACAAAAAGCCACCCATAAATCTTAAAATTGCTACAATCCTTGGCTTCAGATCTCTAGAGTACCTCAAATCTGAGCTTACCTCTGCCCTTTACTTTCTCCAAAGCTACAGTCATTTAAAGCCTCTGCTAAGCTTCCAATGTGTCCCTATTTCGTGAAAATAATTTACATGTGGGCAAAACTGGGAGAAACCTATAGTCCTGACTGATTTGAGTAAAACATTCAGTACAACTTGCCAAATATGCAAGATGCAAAAGTAGTGATAAGAAGAATGAGACACTTCAAGTCTCAGATTCCTTAACTTCCGAGTATAAGCCGGTCTTAAGAGTTCAAAAAAGTAGATACATCAAAATAATCTTAATTGGCATACATGCCTACAAAATGATGCTGCATATGTCAGTATTTTAGTCAAACTTACTCTGCATTTCAAGTAATTCTTTCAGCGCCTGTATCCACTGATTACACAAGTGCTCATCAACACACCAGAACGTCACATCACTGCACCGCCAGCGGTGATTTCGGGCTTTTTTCACGTAATACACTATTTAAATAAAAAGAAACAAACAGGCACAATGAGACAGTTCTGTGAAATGGCAATTGCATTTCAGAGAGATCTCTGAAATACCTGCCTTTTGAAAAAAGTGTTAATTAACCCCCACTACACATTTCCACAAATGACAGAAGCAGAGTGTGAACAGGACATTTGTAAAAAATCAAAGTGAAAACATAGGTGAAAATACTTGCTCTAGGTTGTTACCTTATAGCAGATACCCAAACATAAACTTCTTTTTAAACCAAATACAATCAATTTTCCATAAACCCAGAGGTGAGACTGCCCAGCCTGTAGTTCCCCAGGTCTTCCTTTTTTCCCGTTTTAAAATCAGGGGTTATGTTTCCACTCTTC
>NW_010143309.1:219593-229247 GCF_000699245.1 Pterocles gutturalis
CAGCAGGAACTTCTCTAGACTAATAGGACTTCTCAAACATGATGGATAGTGGCTTAGCAACTTCACCTACTAGTTCCCTCAGGACTCACAGATGCATTTCATCAGGCCCCATGGACTTGTGCACCTCCAGTTTCCTTAGGTGATCTTGAACCTGATCTCCCACAGCAGGTGGTTCTTCATTCTCCCAGTCCCTGTCTCTGCCTTCTGAAACTTGGGTGGTGCAGCTTGAGCACTTGCCGGTGAAGACTGAGGCAAAAAAGTCACTGAGTACATCAGCCTTCTCCACATGCTGGGTAGCCAGGTCTCCCATTTCCTTCTTGAGAGATCCCACATTTTCCCTAGTCTTCCTGTCATCACCAACAGAAGCTTTTCTTGTTGCCCTCGACATCCCTGGCCACATTTAATTCTATCAGGGCTTTAGCTTTCCTAACCTGATCCCTGGCTGCTTGGACAATTTCCTCTGTATTCCTCCTAGGCTACCCATCTTGCTTCTACCCTCTGCAAGCTTCCTTTTCCTGTTTGAATTTGTCCAGGAATTCCTTGTTCATCCATGCAGGCCTCTTGGTGTTTTTGCATTACTTCCTCTCTGCTGGGATGCATCACTCCTGAGCTTGAAGGAGGTGATCCTTGAATATTAACCAGCTTTCTTGGGCCCCTCTTCCCTCCAGGGCTTTACCCCATGGTACCCTACCAAGCAGATCCCTGAAGAGGTCAAAGTCTGCTCTCCTGAAGTTCAGGGTAGTGAGTTTGCTGTGTGCCCTCCTCGCTGCCCTAAGGATCTTGAACATTCCCCACCAGCCCTTCCTTGTTGGTGAAACAAGGTCCAAGTACCTCTCCTCATTGGCTCCTCTATCACTTAGAGAAGAAGTTATCATCAACACATTCCAGGAGCCTCCTGGCTTGCTTATGCTGTGCTGTGTTCTTCTTCCATCAGATATCAGGGTGGTTGAAGTCCCCCATAAGGGCCAGGGCTTTTGCACAAGGCTGTTCCTATCTGTCTATAGAGGGCCTCATCCACTTGGTCTTCCTGGACCAGTGGTCTGTAGCAGACCCCGACTATAATGTGACCTGTCCCTGCCCTCCCTTTAATCCTGACCCATAAGCTCTCAGTCGGCTCCTCATCCATCTCCAGGCAGAGCTCCATGCACTCCAGCTGGTCACTGACATAGAGGGCAACAGCCCCTCCTCATCTCCCTGGCCTGTCCTTCCTAAAGAGCCTTTATCCTTCCATTTCCAACTACTTCATTGTTAATGAAGGACTACATGTAAGGGAAGTACTCCACAACATAAAATTTTGGCATGTGGGAAAAAAAATTAAATAAATAAAAATCACATTTGCCCCAGCTTTGAGTACAGAAGTCACCACTCGTTCCCCAAAACAGAAATTATTTTTCTGGCACTTTGTTTTAAGAACGCACAAAGAACCGTCATATGCACGCACTCTGGTGTTTAGGGACAAATTTAAAAATCCCAAAGATTCAGAACTAATTTTTCCAGCCTCTCTCAATCTTCTAGTCAAGTAGTAGAAAGCAACTGTCCTGCTGCAGAGTCCTTCAGCAGCAGAAATGCAAGACATTAGTTAGGACTTCATTAAATAACCAATCACTGTGTGTGCTCTTAAAGGAAGGATTTTATTTTTCAAAATAAGGATCTTTAAATGTGAACTGGCAGACTTTGGTGGGGCTTTTTTTGTTTCCTTTTGTGGTTTTTTTGGTTGTGTATTTTTTTAAACACATCATTTCTGTTAAAAAAAATATCTGAAGATTCCTTTTCACTCTGCCCTAACGTATCTCCAGAAAAGTAATTAGCACAAGCATTCTGAGATTGTGTTTGCCTTACCTGTGAAAGCATGTGGCTTTGCCATTTTCTGCCATTTGCCAAGATTACGCTGTTTCTTGTTAAGTTCAGTTTCTTCTACAGCAATGATCTCAGAGGTTGGTATGAAACAGTTTTCTGTATGAACACAAAGTCTTAATATATTAACATCTTAAAACAGCACTAGAATGCTTATTTCTACACATATGATATAGACATACAGTTAGAGTAACTGCTCAATAAGCACAGCCAAGAGCATAAGTAGACATTTGCTAAATATTTTCAATTTCCTTTTGCCTGTAGTCAAAGCACATAATCCATAAGCACCTATGAACTACCCCAAATAACATTTTAAATCTCTATGATTTCTCAGAAAGTTAGGTATTCTGAGTATAAAAGCATTTTTGCATGAAGCCAAAATCCAGCAACATTGATTTCAGAGTAAGAAAATTGCCCCTTCAATGACCCCTAGTCCAGGTATTCGACAGTGCATAGCACAAGCTATTTCAAAGAACGAGCAACTAAATCTAGTGCAGAAATTCTACAGAGCCTACTTGTTATTCTCAAGTAAGTAGTTGACTTCTAAAAGAAGGGCATTTATATAAATTCTTAAGACTTTAAATCCTACTAAGCTTTTAAACTTCAGGATCTCCTAAGCAGCAAATTACAGATGTTATGTTTATGTACTGTTAAATATACTTCCACTATATCAACTTCAAAACTATTGTCTGTTCTTTCTTGCTCTTATACTACGAAATAATTTCTTCCACTCTCACTCTTTTTTCTCTTATAGTCCCTCAACACCCTCTCAGTCTTCTTAACTCTTGGCAAATTGAAGATTTTGTCTCACTTTCATTATTGATTTCAAAATTTCTCTGCTTTTACGTTATCTCAAAAAAAATTAAGTGGAACTGAAAATGCATGCTTTGTATTTACACACAAGCAAGCACTTTGTGTACAGACACATACATATAAAACATTTAATTACTAAGATTATATTATTATATGAGATTCTGTTATTACAATATACTTGTTTCTCTCATATATAGATAGATATAGAGATATAAAGAAAAATCAAACACATAAAATACAAACACTCATACTGTTGTTACTGGGCTTTATCCTACATTTCATCTTCCTCACTATTTTGCAGAAGTACCATAACAGTGGTGTAGAAAGTAAAATAAGCAAAAAGTTTTCTGGAGCTCTTCACAGTAGTGACTACAATTCATTTGCCACTAGTTCAACTTTTTTTTTTCCTGTGCTATTTATTAATTTTAGTGAACACAGTTGTTACCTATTGTCATGTCTATTAACATGTCATGAAATACACACACAAGGTTTTCTCATATTACATGTGTTCCAGTATTCGACTTGATTTATATTCCTTTAGGGATTTTATCTTCCCAGAGGTTTTATCTTGATTCCAAAGAAATGCAGCCTCCAAACTTTAAGCCGAGGTCGTTTAGGAATGTCTGTATTTGAATGTTTTATCTACATCCAAAACAAATTTCAGCTTATAATTGCATTTAATATATTTAAGGCATGATGGGGAAATACAGTAATCACAGAATGACCATTTTGGGAAATAGTTCTACATGCTGGATACTTATTAGCATGTACACTATGAACAGCAACAGAAGTCATTGCTTTATTAGGCATTTTCTATACTATAAGAAAAAGTTGTCCAACTGTACAGATAGCAAATAGATTAAAAAGCACTTCCAAATTTCTATCACTGAAAGCACTTCTTTGGAGTGTATATTTTAGCACATATTACATAGCTTATATTTACAACTTTAGACCTTGAAACCGCTTCTACTAAGTTAAGTTCTCCTAATTTTTCAAACCATCACAACTGGAAATTCTGCTTTTCCAGCAAACCTCTTCACAGATGTGGCAAAAAAGCAAACAGTAAATGTTTTAGTTCAACATGCATTTTTTAATCTTAAACCACAAGAGTTACATATCTGAAAAAAACAAATTCCTAAAAAAAAACAACAAAAAAAGACACAAAACAAAAGCAAAGAACAAAGTGATCCCACCTTCCCTCTGTAAATCTCTGGGTTTGGAAGAAGTCTGAGAAGTTTCTGTTCTATGAATGCCAGCTATGCCAGTTGTGGCCCCCCAGTACTACTTGGCACTTGTACACGCATCAGGCACCTCCCACTGCCCTCACAGTACAGCACAACCTTCAGACAGGCAAGACCACACACTACTTAACACAGTAGGTGCAGAGGGCTGGAAAGATGCAAAGCTGTCTCAAATACAAACATGTTATTCTGAACATTTCCCACAGCTTATCAAAATAAACCTGAATACAGTGTCATCTGTGTTTGAACAGAGGTCAAGAATTTCTATCAGTCCAAATATGACTATCACTATATGACTTACGGTTATACAGTATATTGTTTAATCAGAAAGCAAATCATCTGCTTAGCCCCACCCTCTCCCCTTTTCCCCTGAAGGGAGAAGTTTCCATTGCTAAGAAATGAAATAGAGATCTTCATACAGGCAGCACAATCCTGCTCCTATACACCAAATGCCCTCATCTGCCATTTAATCACCAAAACCTGCCCCATAAAAAAAAAGAAGGTCTATCCCACCCTCTTTCCAGAGGTCAACAAGGTTCACGTATGTACTGATTTCCCACACTTACTTCTGAGGCATCTACCCTATCATCAAGTAGCACGAGCTATTTCTCTCACTGATGTAGCATAAAGATGTTCACTCATGAAAGCCTTCACCTTTACAAGTTTCTCAAAAAACACAGAAAATCTTATTGCCACATTAACAAAAAAAAAAAAATAATTAAACGAGCACTACTAGATCAACATTAATGAAAAAAGTTGAACTATGGGCTCATACCATACCAAACAGTTTTACTTGGCTCAGTACAATGTACTCAACCAAGCAGCTCACAACAGTTCCTGGACAAAATTCCAGGCAAAATACAGTGGCTTTGTCAACATACATATCTAGATTCAAGAGACCGAATTTCGAGTTCAGAAATACTGAAATACATATCAATTTTCCTAAGCTTAATCTCAAAGATGTTCACACATTTATGTTTTCACATCTCACCCTGTTCAATGTCTAGCTTACACGACACACTGAAGACAATGAGCTGTCCATCCAAAGCAGTTGGATGAAGGAGTGGGGCAAACAAAATAAAAATTAGAAAAAGAAACAAAACACACAGTGGACAGGTGATAGTCTTCTCAGCACACTGCCTCTGCCAGTCATCACTCATTCCAGGTCACAGTGCTCTTACAGTCCTAAGAGACACTCTTCTTGACTTGCAAATTGACAAATCAGCAAAATACTGTGGTAGATGCATATTACTTTTTCCCCACATTAAGCAAGTGTGAGAAAAAAATGCACAGTAAGCACACTAACAGTGGGCTTTCTTTGTAAAAAATGCAGCTGGCACTTGCGAAGTGTGTTCTTCTGCGTTAAAAAAGGCTTTCTGGTGTGTCAGTGCTGTCTGCCACTCCCACTGAATGCTTCCTGAGTTTATAAGCAAACTCACTCAGAATCCCAGTCAAGATCTGTTCATTCATCACTGCCAGCCACGTATCCTACAGGCCAAATTCCTCCCTCAGAAATGTGTTAGCTCTACACAACACAGACATCTCCTAAAGCATATAAAAACATCACTGGTAACAGCATTCGTTTTATTCTTAAAATTCAGCTCAAGCCTGCAGATGCAGTGGCACTCAAAATTAAACTATTCGTATACTCTTGTGACTTAAAAATATTAACAACTACAAAGCTGGGGTGCAGACTTAAAGAAAAAGGGTTTTTTTCAGTCACTTTGAAAACTAATTTACTGTTAACCGATCACATGAATGGTAAGTTACTGCTGTGGTTTAACCCAGCACGCAGCTAAACACCACACAGCCGTTTGCACACTCCCCAGCAGTGGGATGGGGGAGAGAATTGGAAAAGGGGTAGAACTCATTTGTTGAGATAAAGATAGCTTAATAGGACAGAAAAGGAAGGGAAAAAGAATAATATTGATAAAACAATACACAAAACAAGTGACACACAATGCAACTGCCTACCATCCACTGACCAGCCAGTCTCCGAGCAGCTGCCGCCACCCCTCCAGCCAACTCCCCCCAGTTTTATTGTTCAGCGTGACGCCATATGGTACAGAATATCCCTTTGGCCAGTTGGTACCGTGTCTATTAAACTGAGCATTCTTTAGACTCTACAACATCAGAATGGCATCAGTCTTGTGAACACTAGTACTGAAGCTTCCTGAAGTGGTTTTTTGTGGGGGGGAAAGCTGGAAAAGACATGCCAAGGGAGATTTCTGAAGGGAGAAATGGAGGACTTAAAAGAAAGAGCACACAATAAGCAAAGGCACACAGTTGAGTGCATGGTTTGATCACCCCCTTCACACTTGTACTTACAACTAAAAAAAAAATGCCAAAAGAATCTCATTCTGTGTTTGTAATCCCTTAGTACTAGGCATGACACAATCTTAGCCAATGCTTCTAAAATACCCGTAAGTACATATGTACGATATATAATCTGCTATGAAATTTTGTACACAAAGTTTTATCACTTTTTTCACTTGTTACTTGAGAAAAACCTGACTGTGCCATCAACATGAGAAAATAATAAAACAATTGATCTGCCCAGCTATGCAGATGAACTACAACTCACGGTGAAGTGTTACACGGTTGAAAAATAATGTTCTTCACAACATTTGAAGATTAAAGTATGCCTAGGAAAAAAAAAAGTGCATAGCTAGAAGTTACAGAGAAAAGTGTAAAAAAATGCAGATAAAACTTTTCCCTTTAAGCTTAAACAAGTCTAACCAACCAAACAACAGGAAAGAGGAACCTCATTACACTGAACACAGAACTTGAAAATATGATGCTGTTAAACAAGGTCTAACAGTAGGAAGGAAAGTAAACAGCACTTAGGCTGTATGGTTTTAAAAACATCCCATGACTTGATCAAATATTTTATGTTTTTGTTATTGTTGGTATCTTCTCAATTGTAGCATTAAAAGTAATTCTCCTGAATTAATACTTCTCTATTCACAAAATGCATTTTGACAGAATGGGTTTGGTAAAAATACATATTTTAATATAATTGTACAAAGATGAGAAAAGACAAGAATCTCCCCATATTCTGTAAAACTGTATTTTCCTGGACAATAGGACAAAGTGTCTGTCATTTTCTGTCTGTTTCTGAATTTGGGTGCAATAGGGAGACAGATATTTCAACACTTCTACAATATATCTAACTATAGCTTCAGTTCCTTACCTGTCCAAGTCTGAAAACCTTGACAAAATACATACCAAACCATTTTTACTTATGTAGCCAAATCCAAGACAGGAATACTCAGAAAATAAGCAGTGAGGGCTGCTTTTTTTCAGTTTAAAGACAACTGTTTCACTGCAATAACTACCTACTAAACAAAAAATATAGCACTTTTATACTGCATAATTAAGTCCGTATTTAGGCATAATGCACAGTAGTCACGTAGTCAAGGGCTAAATGGTACAAAGATACCAATCTTGGTCAAGCAACTCCTCTGAAATTACATGCTTCTAACTAACCATCTCCCATGTTACAGAGTTTGTTTATATACTGTAATGTATGCTGCTCATATTTCCAAAATAATTGTAGAGAACACCATGAGCCATCTCAGGTCTTAAAAGAGCTTAAAGACAACAAGGCAGCACTAATATAAGATTGATGGTATTAAAGCACAAGCACAGGAAACACATTAATTAATCAAGGTGTTAAGAAGAGGAGGTACATCATCTATTGTACTGCTCTCTACGTAAATTATACCTGTGCCTCCAGAACACTTAGGCATTTATTTTTCTTCTCCCATCCTCCCTTTTCTCTTCTGATTCCACGTCATATTTTCCAACATCTTGTAAATAGTTATGTTACAGGACAGCAGACACACCAGACTTGCCTCCCAAAGTATCCCCAACTGGGTCCTGCTTCAGAAACTGCCACAAAAAGAGTCACTGTGTCCCACGCTCCTTCTACCATTCCCAGCACTCTGACATCCACTTCACAACAGGCATCAGGACAGGTCCATACACAGTTTGGCCCAGCAGGAGTAAGCAGAGAAAACTTATGACTTAAAAAGTTGTAAAAATTTACAACTGTAAGCAGCAGTAAACTTTTGAGTGCTAATAAGAGAGCTTGTGAGATTTTATGACACTCTTGCATGTCTAAAGGAAGTTATAATACAGCAGAATGGAGCTCCCATTGAACTTGCTCTAGACTACAGTCAGAGTAACTTTGCAAAGGCATTTTTAGAAGAATTTCAAACAATTAAAAAAAATTCTCTCCGAAGCTGGGGCTACTTTATCTAGTGTGAGCAACTGTCCCAAAAAGCTTTTAAACTTTATATTTTTAAATTTAAGACCCAGCTACCTTTCTCTAGACCCATTTTATTTCATTTTGAAAAGTACATGCTTATTTTTCACACCGTATAGTAAGGTTGGCAGAATTAAAGAACTTGTCTTCAAAGTCTTAAGTTTATTTAGCTGCACATCTGAAGTAAGCTCAGGAATTTTCAAGTTTTTTTTGAGCAGTACTGCTGATAAAATCTAGATTATGTCGAATTGTATTCACACAACAGCACGGGAAGGATCACAAATGCTGTTTTTATGTTTTCATTAAAAACAAGAGGTATACTTAAAACATTACCAATTCTCAGTTTTGTAAATTACACCAAGTTCCTACAATTCTTTTTGAGTCCTCCTTCTCCTTTTTCCCCTCACCTTTTTTCAAAAAGCCTCAGGCCAATAGAACATTATGATAAAATCAGGAAAATATTTAAGAAAGGTACATGGTAAGAAGGGAAGAACTATTTAACTATTTAAGTTTGGAAACTTGCCTGTGACTGGAGACATCTACATTCAAACCTTTCTCAGACAAACTTCTAGACAACCTTTCTATTATTAGTTTCTGCCTCAGTTCTTCCCACCTCTAAAATGAGATGACAGCAGTTTTCCACTCTACACCAGCTGCTGTGAAAAGAAGGACATTACACATTTTCAGATGTTCACGTACCATGCTAAATAGGACTATATTAATAGTGGGAATAATTACCATATAAAAACCCCAAGGTCAAAGACTCTGATACAATGCCACATAAAGTGTAGTAGAAAGCATGATATGCTGTATGTACAGACATTTTCAACAGTTCACCTGAAATTTTGTCAGGTATTTTCAGCAGTAACCTCTCCCACTTGCAGTTTTGCATGTCAGCACTATTCTAATTGCACAAAAGGGGAACTATAAAGAGCTTTGCTACCCCATTATAAACTATTAGCCTATATTAAATATTTCCATAACAGTAACTTGCAAAAGTCAAACTTTGTTTGGAAATTTCCATGGAACCCTTTAAAAAGCAAAGAGCTTTAAAAAAACCAAACATTTGAAAGAAAAACTTCTGCCCAAAACACTGCTTCAGCATTAAAGTGTTTTTTCACCACAACTAAGTTATGTAACTAAAAAAAAAAGTTGCTTTAAAAGTTCTGTAAGTCTACTATGGCCTGCTACGACTAATTGGAATACACCATTGCAAACTACATGCTGCTGCCTTCTCCCAGTGCCCAGAAACAACGGGGTTCAGCTACACAAATCCGTGCTTTCCCCACGCCGAGGCACACTCTCGGAACAGACGCTTCACTTGATTTCTCCGGAACACTCTCGGAACTCGCTGCGCTCGATCGCAGCGTCTGCGGCTCGTCCTGAGTACTTTCCAGCTTTGTTTCGAAACGCAGCAGCCGAGTAACCGGCCCATACGTTCGGCACGGCCGCTGTCTGCCGGTGACAGTCCTGCCA
>NW_010143310.1:0-8397 GCF_000699245.1 Pterocles gutturalis
AAACACCCGACTGGCAGAAGAAAACTCTCACCTCCGCGGGAAGATCTGCTGGGCAGAAAAGGTTCAAGCTGAAAATGCTGACCTGAAGGACCAACTAATGAGAATGTCAGAGAAAAAACAATTTACCATCAGAGCCATAAGATGTCTTCAAACTCGACTGGAAGATGCCCAGAACAAACTGACAGCCATGGGAGAAATGACAGAAAGAAGGCAACAGTTAGAGAAGGAAGGCAAGGAGACAAAGTCATCACTGCTGAGGAAAGAAAAGGAAGAAAAAGAAGATTCCGATGATGACTTGAAAAACAAGAATGATCCTCACTATTATCCTTTCAGTCTGTCCCCTATTTTGGAGGAAGATGCAGACAATCTAGAAGTGGGTATCATGGGCTAGAAAGCACAGAAACAATGCATTTTAATAAACATAGCTTATACAGCCTTCTAGAAAATCTACAGAAGTGAATTTGTACTTAAAAGGGATTTGGTTTATACCTCCAGTGGAGGAACCACTGGAGGGCAGCCCCAGCAAGGCCTGGATAAGGCTCTGGGGCACTCTGGAGGGAAATTAGGGCCCTGCAAAGGCCCCTACAGAGCCCAGCTGGGGTCCTCAGGAACTCTGGAGGATAACTAGGGACCTGCATGGGCCCCTGCAGAGCCCAGCAAAGACCCCTGTGGCTTTCCAGAAGGAACCTCTGCCATGGCAGAGCACCACTGCTGTTGTCAGCAATGGGGACCCTCCTGTCAGGGCCAGTTACTGTGCATGTCCTCACTGTGGGGAGCAGAGAACGGAGAGAAGTGAACCAGTGATTGGCATTCCCCAGGGGACCATCCACACTCATATTGGTCACATTCCAGGAAAGGATATTTGCAGGGGACCTTGAACCCTCTGCCTTTTTTTTTTTTTTTTTTTTTGGAAACATGGCAGAAAAAATTTTTTCATCAACACAAATATGACATGCATAACTGGGGGACATATATATACCTTCTTGTTGTTCGCCTTTGTCATGTATGTGATATTTTACTTATATTGCATATTATACTTTCCTCTCTTCACTGTGACCAGAGTAAATTTCTACCTGATGTTCAAAGTTCTTTCTTTTTACTGACTGGTACTTGACTTTTTGTAGTTAGCATTTTTACTCTTTGAGGCTTTTGCTATCATCCTGTTCTCTCAGGGACCTCTACTATATTACCAGATTCTTGCTTCACACCCCAGCGTTCAGACTCAGGAGTGCATTGGCATAGATGTGTGTTGACCTCAGTTTAATACAACTGCGTGATGTCTCTGCCTGTGAAAACATGGACATACATGGCAGCCCTTTTCAGCTTCAACTCTGTGAGTGCTGTTAGGGGGAAGGGGATGACAGTCCCAGGCCATCCCTGTGGGACAAACTGTCCCATGGGGTTATGAGTGCTGTGGGAATATTTCACCCCTTCCCTGAGATCAGGGCAAAAAGAGCAGGTGGCAATGGAAAAATGTGCAGGAACAGTCTCAGGCTGACCCAAGGCAGAGGAGAAAGGGAGCCTGCCTATTGAAAAACTGAGTGACACTGGTGGTTGGCTAAAACATCCCCCTACCCCTCTGTTCCTGGAAAAAACTGAAACTGCCAAGTGAAACTGTAGGTCCCCAAGGGTCTTTGCAGGGACAGGTAAATGTAATGTCAGCAAAAATGCTTTAATATTAGAACATTTTAATGCAATGTCAGAAAAACTTAATAAATTCTTGGTACCTTTTGTGTGTCCCCATTTACCCTTAACAGGATTTTGAACGTCACAACTTAGCTATACACATCTTAGGTGACCATTGCTACCTAACATTCAACTTCTTTGTATGACCTCAGAAGTCGGTGTACACTTCACCAATTCTAACTGTGGCAGCAGTTTTGTTAAGCAGATATAAACGTTGCAATCATGAGGTATTAGCAAAATATGAAAAGGAAGAAAGAAAATTAGGTTTGCTATCTTAACTTCCTGTAGTTCTAGCAATCTTGGGATTATATCTTGAAGTAGTAGCAGGAAAAAAAAATTCCTAATGGATTTTTTTTTTTAATTGATTCACTTCCCTTAAACAACAGATGCTGTGGTTGTCAATATCCTTTAGTTCGGCCTGGTTCGCGTGTGCTTGCCTCTACTCTCTGTCTGACCTGAGCAGTTGTCCAAGGTACTGAAATCGTGCCCGTGGTTCATCCTGTGCAGCGATGTTTACACCCACATCTGGTTTGCACATTATCTTTGCTTCGTCCACACACATAACATTTTCCTGGCATGATTCATTTGTTTCATTTTTCCTTCACAGGGGTAAAGAATAACTGTTTGGATTTTCTATATTTCCTACATAAATCACTTTCAAAGTACTGGACCTTTTTTGAATTCATGAAATTAGTTAAAAAGCTCTTTCGTTACTTTGGATGTCAAATTCTGCCCTCCTACAGAAAAAAATTCCAACAAAGTAATTTAATTCTACTTTAATGTAGATTCATATGCGTATACTAGAGAAATCAGTCTCTGTAGCTTTGCATATTTCTTTTAAAAGAGTATTCTTTTTAAGTACGTTTAATTTGGCAAAGGTAAGTTTAATCAAAAAAACAAAGAAACAAAAAAACCCCCAGACAAATAAGAATCCCTCTGTTCACTTCTTACACACCACTCAAATGCTAAAGTTTCATCTATATGCAACCTACCATTTCAACAATATAATGTATCTGTTTATACATTAAGTAGTATACAAATACATATCCATCATCATTGACCTGATACATACAGCTTTGAGTGAGACACTGGGAACTAAGATTAAATGGTTTAAGAATAAACAAACAAAGACAAAACAATACCAAAAAAAGCGCATCATAATTCAAATCATACTGATATGATTGTTCTGTACTTCCCAGATAAGAAAGGTGGTTTTGGGTGTTTGGGGTTTTTAAATTTCTTTTATTTTTTTTTAATATAGTTCATATCTCTTGTATTCAAAATATAGAGACATTCTCTGAAAGTTATTCTTAAAAGAGTAGTACTAGAATTTATAGCATATTATCTGCACAGCTTACTCCATCTTAATGCTAGAAAATAAATACATGTGTAGATGAGGTTTTCAGATGCCACAGCATAGTTCATTTTGATAGTGGCACTGTATGGCTCATTTTTAAGCTAATAAACATACAATTATAGAATAAGCATTGGAGCTTTAAATCTCCACCTGCCTGGAAGCAAATTTTACTTTGTTTGAGAAAACAGTATTATTCACTAGAATTCATTGTCTCCACCAGCAAATTTTAACACTTCTTTATTATGCATAGTACAATCAGGGGTATATTTACATATTCATGTGTATGTACTCACAGAAAAATGTGTTGGACACTTTAAGACTGTCTTCTAGCTTGATACAGCTTTATTAAAGAAACATTTTTGCCTTGTAGTCTGCAATTATTCAAGAGAGTTTTAGGCATGGCAGAAGAAAGATCCTATTAAGCAATGAACCTCTTAGCAGAAAGAGAAATAATTGGAACAGGGAGACTGTTGGAGGTGTTGGCCCTTGCATTTAGATATCACTGGGATGCCCAGGAAGCTGTGGAGTTCCCATGTATGTGCTGCACTTGGTCATGTATGTCCGTTGTCTGGAGCAACCTATAATTATTCCAGTACAGTGAGAGAAAGTATGTAAAATTCTCACAAGTTCAAAAAGAGAGGAGGATACCAGCAGCCATGTGGATTTAAGAAATGCAACTGGTGGAAAGGAAAGCTGAAGTCCACACACCGTACATGTCAGAGAACCACAAGGGCCAGCTACCTACTTAGCAATGGGGAGACAAGAACCATGGGAGGCTCCCCATGGGAAATGGCAGGTTAGGGTCTGGCAGCCAGGACCTGTCCACCACTCCAGCCAGTAGGCACTGGGGCAACTCCAGTCCCTGGGGATGGGCTGGGGCTGGGCCAGGATGTGGGCCTGTGGGTGAGCCCAGCTCAACTAGGCCTGTGGCCAGGAAGTGCTGTGGGGATCTGGAGACTGCCCTTGCTGCAGCATCACTGGGATAGGGGATGATGGCCCCAGGAGGATGACATTGTGTCCTGGGCCATGGGCAGGGTGGGGAGAGTTCTGTGGGGTGATAGTGAGGTGAGTGGGTGAAGTCCTAGGAAGATGGGCAGAAATAGTCAGGGTTTATGGTGTCCTCAAGGCCCTGACACTGAGCCTGCAATTACTGATGCATTTGGTTCATTCTAATCAAATCTCTCTTCAAAGATGATTGCACAATTTTTTGTAAATAAACTTAAACTTGTGCAATTGGGCACTTGGGTCTTCAGCTCAGATTTAAGTGCTGCTGTATTTTGAAATACAATGTTAGGTCTTGAGGGAGTTCTGTGTGTTTTTTTCCACCAAATCACTCATCAACAAACAATCTGGAACTACTCAAGTCTCCCAGTGGTGAATTCTAGCATAAAGCAGCAGCAACGATGCATGCCAGATCCAAATAATTTAGTTACTTCTCTGAAGAGCTGTTTATACAGTAGTTTGCCTCTCCAGTATGTCTGCTTCTATACAGAATGCTTTTTATATGTGCTGCTATTAACCTCTTAATCAAGAACACTATTTGTACCTGCCAGAATTTCATATACTTTTTCTGGTTTGGTAGAGAGGAACATACATAACTTTAACTGAAAGGTTCTTCATGTTGCTGTACTCTGAGGAGAAAAAGCACACCAGACAACAAAAGGAAGCAAGTATTCTGAGCCAGGGCTTTGGCTGTAACAAACTGTCAGAGATTAATTCTACGTCCAGCTGTCTCTAGTCCCTGTGGGTCACCTTCGCAGGTAGGAAATGGAGTAGCAGAGAGATGTTCCTGTCATTCATTGCTAAGCACAGAAAATGAAGAAAGAAGTATTTGGATCATGGAAGCAACACATTTTTTTGCAAATATAATATCAGATTTTCATTACTCTTTTGCTATAGGTATTTTTTTGGTTGAAGGTTTTTTTAGGTTTGTTTCGGTTATTTAGGTTTTTTGTCTGGCAAAACAGGTGCAAAGTGTAGCCTCGTGTATATTTATGGTATGTATCTCTTTTTACCACCTTGATTACTAAATATGCACACACTGAGGTATGCAAGACAAAAACTGCTATGGTTTGGGCTTGTTTTTTTTAGTGAAAACTTGACTATATGTTGTTTTGCATGTAACTGGTTAAGCCAGTAAGAACTTCAGAAAAGGACAAGATCAGAGGAAAGGAAATGGCAAATTGAGGACCAGATGTTACTGCTACAAATTTAATTTTAGAGCTGACTGGAAAACATAATTTGCAAAAATAAAGCTGGTGTTGTAAGGAAGTACAATTTTGAAGTAGGAGGAGAGATAACAAAATAGTGAAACTTCATTCACTACAAATGAACAGTTTTGCTCTAACTGGAGCTCCATCATCTTTCAGGGTGACTTTGGCTAGATAGTGAAAATGTATTTGGGGACCAGTGAGCATTATCCAAAGTTGTTGGGTTTTGTTATTGTTCAAAATTAAATATGTGCTCTAACCCAAATTGATTCTCTGAGGGCTCTGTTCCAAAATATTTTCATAATCATTGTTGTGGGATTTTTTTAATCTTCACTATTGTTTATTCCCTATACAGCACTTTTCAAGCAGTGAGTCCTTCATTAGCCCTATTTAACAAATCCCAAAGTGTCAAACCATTTGTACCATATGAGTAACACTAATTCTGATAATAGGTGCAGCTCCTAAGATTCTAATAGAATGAATTCCATTAAGTATTCTGTCAACCTGGAACTTTTTTCAATTGTTTATATGGAACTGTTTGTTGGTACTTGTGTCACTGTCCATAAAGTTTTAATGTTGATGAAGGTTATGAAGTTTCAGACAGTCAGAACAAAATATTATTGTAATTTATAATCTAAATGAAAAAGGCAAGAAACCTGTGATGTCATTTACTAAGGTTTTCAAAATAGTTATTTTTCAAAAATTGTTTTGTTTTAATTTATGTATTATCTCATTTTTGTGAAGGGAAAATATTTGCATCGGCTTTTGGTTTCTTTTAATCCTGTTTTTCTTTTTATTATATTCATTCTTCTATAATTTTTTTCAATGTTTGCATTTTCTTTTCTTTAAAATTTAGAATAAGTAGAAACAAGTTTTATCTGCTTCCTCCCCACTCCCCCCCCCATATGTCTATGACTATTCTCTCACATGCATTTGCTACAGAGGAAGCCAATCTTCCTCCTTCCTCCATCATTACTGCCTCCTCACCTCAGCCCACTTTTGTTCAAGAATTTTTTAAACACAATCCTTCTTTACTACAAACAAAATACAGACAGCAAAACAAAAGTGTGAAAATGTCAAAGGGATTTTTTTTTAGTCAATCAGAAATATATCTGTTGCTTTATCTATAACATATTTGCCATTTTTAAGGTTCAAAACCACAATACTGACTGAAGATAAGAAGATTGTAATAAAGTCTGTCACAAAATGAAAGAATAACTAACCTTTGAATCCTACTTCTTTATCAGTCAGGATGTTTGGGTTACATCTCTGCATTAGCTGAACATAAGGTAGAAACATTGCTGATTTTTCTAAGGAGGAATAAAGACTCAACTTCCCCTTAGTAATTTTTTAGTACATTTTCAGTTTAATTACACTGGTTCTGCCTTATTGATTGCATTAGTATACTTAATCTATATACACCAAAATACCAAGGGGCAAGAGTCAAAAGTATTTAAAGATATCTAAACAGGGAGATACAACTAGATGTTCTGTGGGATTTTCAGTTGTATCTTAACAACTAACTTGTTAAAATCAACAATGATTTTGAGCTTTTGATAGAGATTGGTGGTTATTGGGGGATCTTGGTTAAGCCTTGCAATTTTCATTTAAGAAAATGCTGGGACTGTCTTCTACAACGAAATTGCATTTCTCATGGTAGAAGCAGATGTGGAGGACAAGAAGAGGATGCTGTTTATTCAATTAGTCATCGCTTGAACCACTCCTTCATCTTTGAAAGGTTCTTTCCCCTATTGTTAAAAATGTATTGACAACAGGGCAAATCTCAAAACAAACCAAAAAAACCATACTGTTCCCAAAAGAAACAGGTTATATTGCTTTTCTCCTGAGGTGTTAATAGTGGCAGGCTACAGTCAAAAATTTTTTCAAAACAGTAAGACTTTCATTAAACTTTGTAGAGGTTAGAAAACGTAGTTTCTCAGTGGAAAAAAGATTGTGGAGGGCCTTGAATCTGAGTCAAATTTTTGAAAGGTGGGTAATCAAAATGGTTATTCTTTAATGTCACTTTTGTTGTCAGAATGTCCAAATTTCAAAACAGCAGGAAATATTTCTTTTCTGTGCTGTCAGACTACTCTGACTGTGGGTAATGTAATATTTTGTTTCTCCACTGAAGAAAAAAAAAAAAATCCAAAGTTGAGTTCCAGCTGGGCCTTCCAACAAGGTCTGTCCTCCCTAATAAAGAATAATAGAATGCCATTAACACTGGTAGTGTTATCCAGCCGTCAGTGTTCCACTGAGGTTTTAACAGACTGCAATTTAGATATAGTATGCCAAGATATTGGTCAGTTTTGAAAAGACTATTTTAAATCTTCAGAAGTTTTAATTTTAATTTAAAGGTATAATAGCTAGAGAGCCTATTTTAATCATATACACATGAACAATTTGACAAGGAAATCTTGCTGGTTGATGATCTAATTCACTCAGAATCTGCTGTGACTACTATGAAAAGACAGTCGACCACAGACCTGTATCTTGAGCCTTGTGATAGAAACCAAAATTAAAAATGATAAGTACAGATCAGAAATCTCAAGAAAGTCTGTTTAAATTGTTCTGGAAGACAATTCTAATAAAGGCAAAATATACTATCTGATAAGAAAAAAGAGGATTTTGCTATTTTCTGGATATGCCATAAGGGTATTGTCATGTTTTAGAAAGGCCACAGGGACAGTATTTGGTAAACACTTGGTGGGCTGAGGCAGGGACGGGGAGGGTTTCACTCACCACTTAGGGTCACGGGCAAGAAACCGACACGACTTGGGAAGAACACAAAAAAAACAATTGAATTTATTAAATTATTCACAACAAGAAGCAAGATACTGAGAGAGAGAAACTGCATCTTAGTAAGGCACTTCTCCCCCACCCCTCCTTTCTTCCCAAAGCCCAAAGGCTTTGTTCTGTACCTTCTCCCCCCTCAGCACTGCAGGATCCCAGGGAACGGGGGGGTGCAGTCATTCTGCTGTTTATTCCTCCTCAGGGGAGGGCTCCTCACAGTCTTTCCCAGCTCCAGTGTGGGGTCCCTTCTCACAGGAGAGTCCTTCTCAAGCTCTTCCTGCTTGAGTTCTTTTTCCACATGGGGCCACAGTCCCCCGACGACTGCCCGGCTCCAGTGTGGGCTTCTCCAAAAAC
>NW_010143310.1:8645-54821 GCF_000699245.1 Pterocles gutturalis
CAGAAGCCAGTCAGGTGGCTGGGCAGCCGGGACAGTCTGCCTGAGCCTTGCCCTGCCCAGTGCCATGCCACCCCCATTGTTCTGTGCCCCCTCTTAAGTATGTAATTCACAGAGGCTCCAATTGGCTCAGCCCTGGCCTGGGGTGGGTCCAGCCTGAAGCTGGGGAAACTTCCAGTCATTTCTCACATGGGCTAGATCGGTGGCACTCCTTCCCCCACTCCTCCCCTCCCCCCCCATTTACTAAACCTTTGGAGCTGGGGGTTGGGGTGAACCCTTAGCAGTCACTTACAGGAGCCACCACTGCAGCCCCTCCCTTGCTGTCAGCAGACCTGGAGTCCCAGGAAACCTTTAACAGCTACTTACAGGAGCCATTACTGTGGCCCCTCCCTGCTACCAGACAAACCCCCCACACAAAACCACAACAGGTATACAGGCAATACATCTTTCATGGCTAATTGGTCAGCAATTGCACTTTTTAAAATACATAAAATACATTTTTCTAAAACTCAGGTGAGAACTACGTATGTGATGTCAGTTTAAAAAAAAAAAAAACACGAAAAATATAAGAAGTATAGTGGTACGTGGGGATTTTTGAGCCAAGCAGACAGCACACAGGATAATTTTTAAAACACATTTTTAGTCTTTATTGAGAACTGCTTCTTTTTTGTTGTTTGAATATATTTCTTTCAGCACTTTGCAACAGCCTGACCAGAAGTGCCAGCCCTAGAAGAAATCTGAAGCTTCTTCTGACAAAACTATTATTTGTACCTTCTGAGGGAGTTAAATGCAGTGTAAGTTATATTTTTGCCATCTCTCTATATGTTATAAATGTCTGCTTTTGTGGTTTTTTGAGTTTTGTGTGTGGCTTGTTTGATCGTTTAAGTCAAAAGCCAAAGATACTAGTTTTGAAACTTACCTTTAAAGTGAATGAAGTACCAGAAAGATTAGAACGTGTATGTTAGATCATATTAAATACTTATAGATATAAAAGCATTGGTGCCCATGTTCGCAACTGTATTTTTTTTTAAAAAGTAAACATTATTAATTTTTTAGACAGAATAGTGATTAAAAAGAGACAAAATGCAAGCAAAAGCTGTGAGTTTAACAAAAAACACAGCTATGAAAATACCCAGACTTTCTTGATTGAACCTCTTTCTTTGAAGTAGGAAAAGTAGCTGGGCTGATGTATTTCTTCATGGATATTTTTTCAGTTTAAAAGTTCAAATTTTCGTAAAGTAGTTTAGTTCTAACCCCAGATCTTCTCTATTTTTAAGTCCAGATTCTGTTTAGTTCAGGTTGGTTTACTCATTTCTAATAAAATTTTAATTGGGCTCTTTCAGAATCCTAAGGATTCTTTAAACAGCAGTTTTACATAGTTACATGTGTAAGCATGTTTTGTTGTAATTGAAATTATAGCTTTTCAAATGTTGAAAACATGCTCTGTGCTGTAAATAGGTTTAAAAGATTATGTTAACTCTAAGGCTACTGGACCTATATAGGGTAAGCAATTTTGCAACTGAAAAGAGAGCTCTAGGGAATGATAAAACTAAAAGAGGCTTAAAAAATCATTTTTCCTTCCCCTGGAATTCTCTAGGATATCAAATTGTCTTGTTCATACAAGTGAAATGATGAGAATATTCACAAAAACATGTCTGAATGAAAGACTAACACTCTTAGACTATACCTTCTCAGAGCAGCCAGCCAGGTAGGCAGGACACATACCAGGGCTGAGAAAGTGATTTGAACTCTGATGTTGAACACATTGGTTTCTCCTTTTTGCAACTGTACATGTTAGTATGACAGTTCTGTAGTTAGATCACTCCTCCTGGCTGAAGAGAAACTCACTTTCATATCCCAAATTAGGCAGAGTCTTTTGTACCAAATTGTGTGGGATCAAAAATTTTATTTCTTATGAAATGTTGCAACCTATATTGATGAAAAGTTTCCCGATTAGAAGATTTCCTGAAATATGTATTTCTCCACTTAAAAAAAAAAATAGTTAAATTGGCAGTTCTGAGGAAAAGAAGTAAAACTCTAAATTGAATCATGATCAAGAACTATAATTAGATTCAAATTTCTAAACTGCTGTTGAAGAAGTACTATTTTGTAAAGTCACACCCTGTTTAATGCTTTGAATAAACACTTGCTTTCCTGTGTCTTGAAGATTCTTCAGACTTTTCCTGAAAAAAATAATTGGGTTGGATATAATTTATTTATTTATTTATTTGAAGCTATAGGCTCACTTTCATAGATGAAAGGGGATTGATTATCAATACTCTTCAAGAAGAAAAATTCCACAGAGTAAAGAAAAGACCATTGGTAGAAGTTCTTTGACTTACCAGCTTTCAATTTTCCTTCTGCTTTTATTTTTTCTTTTTTTTTTTTTAATATTTTCCCACCCCTTTTGTATGTCTATAGAATGCTTTAAAAGGTATCTGTTGTTTTCAAGACATGGCTCACATACAGCCTCCAATAATAAAATTAATAAATTATTGTAATGTTCAAATACACAAAATACATTTTTTTTTAAAAATTATACACATTATTTGAACAGAGGAGGTTATAAGTCTGTCATGAATGTGCATAAACATAATTCTACAAAAAATTATACACATTATTTGAACAGAAGAGGTTATAAGTTTGTCATGAATGTGCATAAACATAATTCTACTATATTCTAGAAAATGAATTTTCTGAGAGAAGAAAATTCTTTCTAATACTTCCCATGCCAACAAGAAAAAAACTTTAATGTTTCTGAAATTTGTCACACTTGTGGACAATTTTGTGGAAAGTTAACTCTTTAAATTATCTTTCTCCTTATATTTTATTACATTCTTATTTTCAGGCTTTTACTTGGAAGCCAAGGAAGCTTTTGGCACTGCAGCTTTATATAACAAAGTTAGGCTTGAAGATTACATCCCCCAATCGGACACAACTTAATCTCAAAGTCCTGTTTCACACAACTGATTGATACAAAAGAGATACTAGATAGCCTGCAGGAACAGTACTGGTGGCCGGTATTTTAACCTAAACAGATATTTTTCCAAGTAATTGACAAAACGACCAGTTACAGATCCATTGTGGGTTTTATTTGTGGTTTTGGTTTGCTGAGATGTCAAATTACCTTATTATTGTATTTGACAAATGTCTTGGCCAAAGCTGTAAGTTATTTGACCCTCTGTTACCAAAAACTGAGGAATACTTCAGATATTTTGGTGATAAGCAGCATATAAGAGCTGAAAACTCAGGTGCTAATCAAATCTGCAATGTTCATTCATATTCCATCCACATATGATCATTAATCTGTGTAGTTCTAATACCCGATAATATCAACAATGGTGAAATAAAATAGAAATGCTACTTCTGCTGACTTCGTGTAATCCATCTTTCATTTTAAGAATTTGTTCCTTCATTTAGTACCATCAACACATAGAGTATTCTTCAAGGCTAAGCTTTGCATTTGGAGCTCTGGTTTAGCAGAAAAATAGACTGTTTCTTGTGTGGTTGTTAGGCTGTCTCTTGATAAAATGTCACAGGCATTTCAAAAGAGATAAAATGTCACAGGCATTTCAAAAGAGATAAATGACTTGTCCTGACTAAGTTTTGGGCATTCTGTTGGTTTCATTCTTTCATTTTTCATTAAAACTTGTTTCCCTTCTAAACTATTGACGTACACGTGTATGATACAAGAAGCTGAACATGAGCCAGCAATGCACACTTGCAGCCCAGAAAGCCAGCCGTGTCCTGGGCTGCATCAAAAGAAACATTAGCAGCAGGTCAAAGGAGGTGATTCTCCCTCTCTACTCTGCTCTTGTGAGACCCCACCTGGAGTACTGTGTTCAGCTCTGGGGTCCCCAAAATAAGAAGGACATGGAACTGTTGGAGAGAGTCCAGAGGAGGGCCATGAAGATGGTCAGAGGGCTGGGACACCTCCTGTATGAGGACAGGCTGAGAGAGCTGGGCTGGTTCAGCCTGCAGAAAAGAAGGCTCCAGGGGGACCTTATAGCAGCCTTCCAGTACTTCAAGAGGGCCTACAGGAGAGATGCGGGGGCACCCTTTATCAGGGAGTGTAGCAATAGGATGAGGGGTAACAGTTTTAAGCTGAAAGAGGGTAGATTTAGATTGGATATTAGGAAGAAATTTTTTAAAATGAGGGTGGTTAAACAGTGGAACAGGTTGCCCAGAGAAGCTGGGGATGCCCCATCCATGGAGGTGTTCAAGGCCAGGCTGGATGAGGCTTTGCGGAACCTGGTCTAGTGGGAAGTGTCCCTGGCCGGAGCAGGGAAATTGGAACTAGATGGTCTTTAAGGTCCTTTCTAACCCTAATCATTCTATGATTCTATGATTCTCTGATGTGACTCCTGAAGATCTTTGCACATTGAATGGCACTGGAATGTTATTAGTTCTTTTAATTCTTTTTATTCCCCTCTCCAGAAGAAAGATATGCTGGCTGACTGACACCTGGGACCTGTCATGCTAACACTTTTAGACACAAGTTTGTGCCAGTTGAGGGATGCTTCAAATGTACTTAATTTCACCTAATGAATGGAATTTAGTGGAAACATTTAAAAAGATGGATATGGGTTCTGCATCTTGAAAGCTTATATTGCTACAATGTTCTAGAGCAAGAATGTGTAATTTACAGAGTTAGAATAAAGAAGCCTTGCTACCATAATATGAATGAAGAGTCTATATACTTCTCTACCAGTACATACAAATTCTGTCCTAAAGCAAGCTATTAGAAAAGAAAATCAGTTATGATGGAATTCCTGTGTTTTTTATTCACTTTTCTAAACAATTATTTGATTAAAATTCACTGAAACTTAGAGACTGTTAAAGAAAGCATTTTCTGGGGGGAAGAATAAAAAAAAATCAGAAAAATAAACAAAAAAAAATTAATGTTTTTTACCTTTTAAGTCCAACCTTTGCTTTCCCTTAAGACAGTTGTAATCACAGTCACGAACTTACTAATTTTCAGTGATGAAACTGAATGTGGGGGGAGTTTACCAAGGGAGGCAAACTTTGGATACTCACTGATTCAAAGTTGTTTGTTAAATTATTACTCTCAGAAAATGTGCTTCTTGCCTCCTGTCTCTTTCTTTTTTGTATTGTTCCTCCCCCACCCCTCATCTTTTTATATACACTGGAAGCACAATATGCTTACTTATCTAGGATACTGTTGTTGCTGTAATTCCTGTGTGACTTGATAACTTTAACCCAGTCAGGTGATTGCTCTGTTTGGGTGGAATTTGTGTCAAATTCCTAACTGTCACCTCAAACGTGCATACTAACAATTATGACTATATTTTTGAAACAGTATTCCCTTAACCTCTGTCTCTGCCACTTGACAGCATTCATATATTCCTTTCTACTTCAGGATTATTATATATCCTTACTCAATAAGACTGATTATATCAAGATGTTTGTCTTGTAGTATTCTGTCACTCCTTTATGTCCTACTGTCTTGTTTGTTTTTCTAACTTGTTCATGGCACTCTTATTAAGAAGTTTCTCTACTCTTTTTCATATAATGTCTCCCAAAAGAATCTGAAGGGCTTAAACTAACCCAGTTTAGAGGCTTAAGCATTCAAAATAGGCAGTCTTCAGATTTAGAAAGCTGAAAACATTGTCAGACTGAAAGGATTCCATGATAACCTTTGTCTCACATACTTTTGAATTACTTGGTTTATTCTGACAGCAAATATGTGGTTTACTGGTAGGAAAAGAAGGAATAGTTACCATAGTAACTGTCATACAATCCAGTGTGGTGCTTATGTTACTGTACCTCTGAGACAATACAAAGCTGCCTTCTTAATCCCTTTAGTGTTCCTGGTTGAATGGTATATGCCTAGTAAAGTGGCACTTGTGGGTCCCTTGGCCACACACTCTGTTTTCCATCTCCTCAGTAAAGTAATGGGCCTCCTATAAGCAGTATGAGATTAAAAAAAACAAGCTAAACAGTCAAAGACAGAAACTTAGTGCTCTGTTTAAAAAACACACAACTTTCCCCCAGACCATAATGACTGTGATTTTATGAGCCTTTTTTACATCCTCCTAAAATCTTTAAACACTAACTGATGTTGATAGAGATACAATGAACCTTGTTCAAAGCACAGGAGACGCCTCAGTACAGTTTAATCTTTCTTAAGATAATTTCATGTATTTAGTTTGGTGCTTGCTACAGACAGTGAATATCGGGGACAAAATAAGACAAACCTCATAAAATTAAGGTTGAGGTGGTTTTTTGTTGTAGACTTTGACACATTTAACATCTGCTATATTTCATCTAACACCATGAAATGATTTAAAGTTGTGGTTTTGGTGGGGTGGACAACTTCAAATGAATATAGTATTTTGTAGCAGCTTCGTCATTAGTTTTTACCATCAATTGTATTTCATCAGTGCTTTGTGTATTGCCACCTCAGTTTTTACTAGAGTGGAGACTGGGATCTATACCATAGGAAAATGCTCCAACAATTCAGGTGTAGGAAAGAGTTCACTAAACGTCTTTTGTTATTGCATATTTTCAGAAAGAGGATAGATTGAAAAATTAATTAAGCCTAAACACTTGCCTTAAATGTGGGGCAAGGGAATATTTGCTCTACTGAAAATTAAGTTGATCTCTAGGAACTGAAGCAACATTAACTACAAATGCTTCTATGCTTTACATTTTTCTCATGGGACTTCTTGGTTCAAAATTGTTACATCTTTTGACTGCACTTCTTTTAAGTTTTCTGAAAAAAAAAACACAAACAATTTCAACTATTTTTTCAAGAATTTTCATTTTTCTCTTGTGTCTGAATCATGATGTGTATCCTACTTTCTCAGTTGTTTTTTCTCTCAGACTTTTTAGTTTGCTTACATCTTTATTTAGGAAGGTACTGTAGAACAAACCCAAATTTTCTTGAATGCCTTAAATTGCAGCTTGATCCTGAAAACTCTCATTTTCCAACAGTCTAAACTGAGAATTTTCTCCTCCTGCCCAAACACCCTTGTAGTGCTAAACAGTTGTAGATCATATACAACTTATGATTCTGCAAAACCTAGATTGACGCGTCTCTAAGCAGTAGCACAAGCAAAGTTATACTCATGGTATTTGAATATTAGTGTAAGTTGTAAATAATATCTTTATGATCCTAGATCCTACAAGCTATAATGATTTAAAATTTGGAACTTCCATATTTGGAATATTTCCATATTTCTATACACAGCATGAGTTTTAAAAGTAAAATGTGTCATTCATGCATCATCAACGATGCCTAAAAAACAGGTACAACAAACACTTGCTTTGTTATTGTACAGCTTTCAGCATCCCCTTTAACTTATGAGTGTGAGATCATTGTTTCGACTTACCTAGAAAACAAAATATTTGAATTAATCCATAAATAACTTTCAAAGTGCATGTGGAAATAGTTATATGTATTACAATTTTATGTATTTTTAGTTCAATACTTTAGTTTGCATGACTGTTCTGTATGAAATTTATTGTGAGAAGGAAGGGAGGGAAGCACCTTCCCCCAGCCCAGGGCTGTCGCACTGCTCCCAGCCGGGAAGCAGGGCAGGCCGCAAGGAAACTGGTCTCCCTAGCTGAGATGAAAAGGGGTCCTGGACCAAAGACAGAGGTGGGGAGAGTTCTTAGGGGCTGGGCAGGTACAGTTAAGCTCATTATTGCCCTCAGGGTCGTGATATTTATGTTCATTTAACATGCAGATGCAAAAAATAATGCTCATTAAGCACATCTCCTTTCTTTGGTGTTGTTAGCATAGTTAATGATGTAAAGCTGACATTTTAAATAAGCAATTTTGACAATATTAATTCTAAATTTTAAATGTTATTTTATTCACAGGTACTTAATGGACACCAAAAATAAGTTTATATATTTCTTCAAAGGCATACATATTTTTATTTTTTTCCTTTTTTAATAAATCATGTATCTACACCTGAAGAAGTGTAAGATCTTAATTATCAGTTTGGCAATGTGAAATTGTGAGGATAAAATTTTATTAAAATACCTGAAGTGAATTTACTTTGAGGTCATCTGTAACACTTCACACAAAGAGTTACTGTTTTAAATGTATAATGATGTAATGGTTTTTATTCATGAGCATAGCCTATTTGCACGTGTGTTTTTCCAATGAAGAAAGACAATGAAAAATATAATATACATCCCACAACTGAATTCTAAGTTTTTGTTATCAAACATATTCTATTCATCTATCATCTGGGTTAATATAAGTCAAGAAGGAATCTGAGCTGTTGATTTATTTCTTCCCTCCTCAAAGCTGGTTGATGACCAGAGGAGTGATGGAGTTATCCATGCAGAGACACCAGCATATGGCTGTTATTGAACTATATCATGGTAAAAGCTGTATGTGTCACTATACTGTGGAAGGATTGTGGCTTCTTCAGCTATGGGAAAGCTTTTGACATACCCAAGATTTTTAAGAATAATAGAAGAGAAGAGGAAATGTGTGTGAGCACAAATAGTGAAAATTCTCCACTACCATAAAACAGCACCTCTCAGATGACAAACTCAAGTATTAACAGCACACAGAACACTGTAAAGGTCTCTTGGGCAGGAAGATTATCTTGCTTTATAACCCTGAGAATTTTAATGAATTCTAGAAAAGTAGAATGGATTTGAATTTAAAAGAAGATAACTTCTTTATCACTCTAAAAAAGAGAGATATTTTAATTATCATAAGCAGTGGGATTTAAATTTTAGGTCTCATTCAAAAGAGCATATCTGTAAGAGAGTAATGCCAGTAACGTGTTGGTTTTCATGAGCACTAGCCTGACAGAAAAAATTCTAACTTTTTCATAACCATACGACTTACAGCAACATCTGGTGTGTCTCTGAGACTGCATTATGTGGCTGTGACCTGACTTCCTACTTTCAACATTTTAAAAGGCTTATTGATATATTGCTAGTTAAAAAATAAATATTCACTTTCATTTAGTGCATTATTACTGAAATTTTACAACCCTGAAATAAAGTTTAATTGAATTTATTTATGACTAATCATGGAAATTATGAATAGCTTCACAGATGAATGACCTTGAACATTTATATTTTATCCAAGAAAATTGATTTATTTGAGCAATTGTTGACAGAATTCTCTTTATTTCTGCTTTGGTTTAAAGAGAAAGCAGAATATTTGAAATTACATAATGGAACACTAAACAATAATTTTCAAAACCAGGTTTTGAAATATCATCAAATAATATGCTGCATGTTGCTATTTTAATCTCTTGTGTCATAGCTTTACGAATATAGGGGAGTTTTAGCTCTCTTTAAAGCTTTTATGCTTCCTCTTTCCAGGAAAGTACTTTTGCACAATTAGTAGAATTTCAATTTTTGATAAACTGAGATTTTTTCTGCATAATAAAGGAAAATTTAATGATTTCTAAAATCAGAATTATTTGAATGAGGTATTTGAAAATTTACATTTCATATAACATTATGTACTCACAGTTTTTCTTGAAACTACTCAATTAAATAGAGAAGGAAATAGCTGGAATAAGAAAATATTTAAATATTACAAATATTTAAAAGAAATAAAGGCTTTGATTCTCAACAGGATATGAAATTTCCTAACAATGTTCCATTTCTTTCTTTCTCCACTACCATAAAATAGCACCTCTGAGATTAGAAACACAAGCATTAAAAGCACATAGGACACTGTAAAGGTGTCTTGGGCAGGAAAATGGAATAAAGTCGTTGGTTTGTAGTCAAATTAAATGTGTCAGGAAAGGTGTGTGTGAGACTTCCTGTACCCACAGCTTTCTTTGGTCCTTGATAAATGAGTCTTGGAAAAGCAACTCGCCATTCACTCATTGATCACATGATCAGTCTTCCAAGCTCATATGCGTCAACGCTCACAGTGTCACTGCTCCTTCGTGGATTTCCAGAGAACAAGTTAAAACTAAAGGAGTTCTTGGCCCATTAACAGCTTAGGTCTTTGTCTCCTTTGGAGCTTGTAACAAACTACTGTTAATTTGGTTAAGGGGTCAAGTACATCCACACACTATAGGCTATTTTCCTGTTACGGACTTAGTTGTCTCAGTTACTAACATTTCATGAAGTTTGTTTTGATTGTGCTTCATTTTGCCTTCAAACCAATATAATTTTTAGAAAATGTGGTGTCTTTATATCTGCCTTAATGCAAATTTCAACTATTATAGTTGCTAAAACTACAATAACTGTTGTTGCAATAAAGGAGAGATGTGATGCAAGACACAGGTGACAGAGGATATTTTGTGTTTGTTCTTTAAAAAAGGATACTTTCTTAAAGATTTAATATAATTATAAAACCAACAGAAACTGAAAAAAAAATTATTTCTTATTTTATAAAAAAAAAAGAAAACACAAAAAAGACCTTCACTGCAGTTTTAATTAATTTACTGTTTTTTTCACAATGAAATAAGCTAATTTTTTTACTTTTTGCCAATCATACTCAGTATTAATTTTCTGTGTAAGTTAGAAAAAACTATTCAGTCCTTCAGCACTTAATGCAATAGTCACAGATGTTACTAGAAGCAACCATTTTCTACTACTCTTCTTAGTTAATATCCTTAAAAAGAGTGATTGTAGATTTGGAACTTGAAAGATACCTGTGCCTCTTTCTTAAATTCTTCTGGGTAGAATACTCTCAAACATCTATTTAACTAACAAGTTAACAAGTGGTATGGAAGGATATCAAATTACAGGACTCTTAACTTCCCAAAGAAACATTCAGGTGATTTGATAGTGCTAGCATACATTTACAGTCGAGTGCAGTTTGAAAGCAATCTCAAAGTTGTCTGAAGACAGCAGCAAGACTTGTATTAGAAATTGTAAATAGTGCAACATTTAACCTTAATATGCCTTGTTTAGAAGAAGTAATCAAACCCTGGGACTAATTGTGTTGGGCAGGAGGATCCAAAAAACTAAGCACCAGTGACAGATACTCTAACAACTCAAATGTCTACTTTATTGGGAAGTTCTTTTTAAATTTATCTAGGTCAATTTGGGACATACTTGTCTTATTATTTACAGTACTTTAAAAATAATTAACCTACAAGACAACAAAATAATTTTTACTTCAGTCAAGTAAAAGTCAACAGAAGATTGCAAAAGATAAAATATTATTTTAATTCCCAGTAAAATATGAAGAGTAACCTTGTATTATTAAGAAGAAGAAACGGGAAAATAATTCACAAAATAAAGATAATATTATAGATGAGCCATGTGGCCACGAGAAATCAGGGAAAACTAAAATCTGTGAACCAATGTAATGGAAAATTGCAAGAATGGAACTAACATAAATCAGACCAGTTCATCTGCAGAGACATATTTTACCTGGAAAATTAACCATTTAAGGATCCAGATGACACTTTTTATTTTGATCTTTAAACTTGCATAATTTGGATTAGAAAATGCTAAAAAGATATTCTTTTCAAATAATAGAATTATTACATATCAATATACGTTATGTATTTTTACCCATATAATAGTTATTTGCAATAAAATACAAAGTTAACATGTTCACTCCAGTTTTGGCTACCCATGTTGAATGCCAGCTCTGTCTCTGTACAGCCTTAAAACCTTTTGTCAGACTTCCATCTGAACAGATAAGTTGTCAGAGCAAGCTGTGTGAGAACCCAGCTGGGTGCTCATCCCGCACCTTCCATACAGGGCCTGGGGAGCTGTATTTATGCTCATACCCAGCCTCAGCACCGGTCTCAGTACCAGCCATACCTGTGCCCAGCCTGGTACACCTGGCACCCTGGGCTCTCATTAAAATGCAGCCATTCTTTTGGCCCTTATCCTCATGGTGAAGGAGGCAAATTAATGGTAAAGGTATTTCTTCAAAGACTATTTTTTTTTTTTTTTGTTACAGTACCCTGATATAGCTGCCTGCTTTGTGAACACACACAATGTCTGTAAAAGCACTTCTGATTACTTACTCTGTTCAGAATATAAGGATCACTATATTTGTTCCTACCACTGCTTTATAAGATCTCAAAGAAGTCATCACTGGATACACGCATAGCCCTTCTATCCCCAAGGCTGGGTAGACAATTCATCTGTTCTACCCATAGTGTTTAGTGGGAGTCTATAAACTTCACCCAGTGCAGTGCCATCTTGGTATTACGCCTTTTCATCTTAAGTTCAGAAGTGGAGTATTCAATGTATGAGAATATGCAAAACCGAGGATCTCGCCTATTGCTGGGCGAATGCTTCATCAGGGAAAGCATAAGTTGGAGTAACTGAGTAGTTTGATTGAAGTCAATATAAATACAAATATATTTACTTTAGGAACCTAATTTAGAGATACGTCTTGCCAGTCAAAATAATTCAAGGAATAAAATTTTCAAACCCGAAATAAGTGCAAGGATTCAATCTCAGTAAAGAGTAATTGCAAAGTGCTTGTAAAATAACTGATAGAGTCATCATCTTTCCGTGCATTTGTGAATTATATATAGAATTAACATACTATATTTATAACTGATACTAATTTCTACAGAAATATTTGCCAAAGTGTGTACTTGTAAATATTTAAAGATACATATTCTAGGTTTCTACATAAATAGTTTTGCATAGATCTTTAATTTTTACCTCTTATATATGTGAAAAATAAAAATTCTTTCAGGAGAGTACATTCACGACTTTAACTTAGGGAATTAGATTCTGTATAATAATCATGTTACTTCACATGTCAGTCATTATTTCACGGACATTATTAGTGATGAAGGACAATTTTTGTGTTTGCAAGTAATGAGCTAAATATTTGTAAACAAAATGCTATTTGAAGAAGATTTAATTTTAATAATTTGAATAGATGAATTTATTTAATGCCACTTGCCTTGTTTTTATTTTGTTTAATAGCTTTTATTTTTCCTGTAAGTAGTAACAATAACTTTTATAGCCTTTCCCAGCTGAGTAACAGGGACCCTGTATGTTTTCTTTTTTATTTTTTACTTTTTTTTCTTTTTTTTTTTTCTTTTTTGAATAGAGGACAACATCACGTACATGCTTTGATCATTCACAGAAATCCCTTAACTGAGTACAAGGAACTTAGTACCGTGGTCTCCCATCTAACTTAGGGAATTCAGCATTTAGGTACTAAGAAAATAAGAACAGCCATATTGATTTTGTATGCCTGAAAACTTACCCCATTATCCTATCTTCCATGAGGAGCCTAGATGGATGCACATAGATGCGTATTTGTATTAGAGCGAGAACATGACAAGCATATATAATATTCCTTCCTAAAATTCTCCCAGTCTCTTTTGAACTATTTTCTGGGCCTCTTGAGGTTTGTATATTTGTAAAGCACCTGAATCTTTCTGCCAAATATTCGTGAAAGTGGCCCATGAAAACACATAATATTCTTGCACCAAAAAATGTCCTTTAGCAGTGACTCCTGTAGGAGCACTTCCTGTTGAAAGAATAACCATCTCTTTGTTTGTTTGTTTGTTTGTTTGTTTGTGTGTTTGTTTGGATGTTTTTTGTTTGTTTGTTTGGGTTTTTTTTTGTTTTTTTTTTTTTCAGAATATGGCTTTTGTAAGTCTAGCCAAATACTTAGGTGCTTTGTCTGAGCATTTGCTCAAATTGTTCACCTCCACTTTAGCAAATTCTTAATTTCTTCCCACAATTTGATTTTAGGATTCAGTTTTCTGACACTAAAAAATAGAGACTTCACAGTAAATTGAGTAACAGTAGCACAGTAAATTGAGTAGGTAAGGGTCTTAGATAATCTTGTACAACAAAAAAGAAAACACAAATGTAAGCTGAAATATATTCCTTCCATGGAAGGAATGAGTGCTCTTATTAAATCATAGAATCATCAAATCATAAAATAATTTAGGTTGGAAAAGACCTTTAAGATCACTGAGTCCAACCTTAAACCTAACTCTGCCAAGTGCACCACTAAACCATGTCCCTAAGTGTTACAGCTACACATCTTTCGAATAACTCCAGAGATGGTGATTTAACCATTTCCTTGGGCGGCCTGTTCCATTGCTTGATAATCCTTTCAGTGATTATTTTTTTCCTAACATCTGATCTAAACCTCTCCTGGTACGACTTGAGGTACTGAGGCACTTTCTCATCATAAAATAACGTCTCACAGTTATTAATACTTACTTGAAATGGTCCATGCCTAGAACAACTTAATTTTTAACATCTAGAGCTGCTAACATGACCTTAATGGGAGCTGTGTTTTTAGTACCTGTGAAAGGTGTAAGTGCCCCCTTGCCTTGTGTGCATAGTGAGGATTCATTTCCTAGGGGTACCTTAGCTCAGAGGCCCAATGTTGTGCCACCAGGGTCAGACAGAAACCAGGATTTGGAGACAGATTTCCAGTCTTAGCCAAACTTTACTAGTTGAGCATAATACAGTGGTGACACCCATCCACATGAATTCTAGGGATGGTGATGTGTGTGGTGGTGGTTGAAATATTCACTCTGTCGAGTGAGACAGGTGCAAACCACCCCCACTCTGAACCTTTCCGGGTGTCTGAGTGTGGCAACATGACAAGTCAAATGAGTGACTTTTCTCACTGATAACATGTTTCAATGTTAAGTATCACTTATTAAGCCATATTTCTTATGCCCTGTCATCTCTTAAGGAATATGCTGTCCGTCAGAAATGTGGAGGAAATTCTAGGAGATATTTACACTGTGTGATACTGTACAAGGGTACAAAGGTTGTAATTTCTAGGATCATGATGTCCTAGTTGGCCACCCCGACAAAATTTACCGATTCACTTTTACAAATTCAGATAAACACTGTGTTTTTGTAGCATCCAGAGTAAGAGACCTCAGGAGTAGGATTAACCAAGTACAGAAACGTTGATCTGATTTCTACAGGTACATACATATACCTCAGGTCACTGTGAAGGCTGTCAGCTTCCCATAGACTGGGGTCCCCATGGTGGCAGCAGGGCAGAGTCTGGCAGCCAGGGCCTATCTGAGTCCCCTGGCCAGGAGCAGCACAGCTGGGGGCACAGGGACACCCCCAGCCCCAGGCATTGGACACCTCCTTGGGAGTGGGGATGGGACAAGGTCAAACTGGGATGTGGGCGTGTGGCTAAGCCCAGCTCAGCAGGACCCATAACCCAGCTGGGCAGGGCTGTGGGGAGCTGAAGACTATCCCTAATGCAACCTTTCTGGGGCTGGGGCTGATGTCTCCAGGGGACTGACATGGGGTCCTGGGCCATGGGCAGGTCTGGGGAGCCCCAGGAGGGGCCATGGACAGGGACAGTCAGGGCTAACAGTGTGCTAATGGGCCTGACAACATACATGTCTCTATATATTTAAGAAGAAACCCTTAAGCTTTCTGTAGGTTTTTTTTTTTTGGTTTTTTTTTTTGTTTTGTTTCCTGAGATTGGACTAACCAAAAGGAAGAATTGGTCTCTGCAACACCAAGACAAAATGATGTCCCAGTGTTATACTGCTGACAAGAATTTTTCACTGTCATCACTGTTTAACACAACCTACTGCAATACAAGATTTTTACTGTTTTAAAAAATTGCTAACTATTAGATTAGTTTCAGATCTGTGGCATTTCTGATGATTGGTTCAAAATAGAGCTGTTCAAAAAAGCTGGTATCTAATAAATATTTATACGGGTTTTCTTCCTCCTTCTTTTCTTCCTCAGTGAATAAATGACTGAGAAGAGAATATTAGTTGCCTGTTGCCCTTGAGTTAAGCCATAGAAGTACAACTTAATTAAAAAAGACTTTTGGCAGTAGGACTGATTTACATAGGGTTAGATAGGTTGGAAAGCCAGAAATAACAGATAATAAAGAATAGAAAATGAGCTGGCTTATAAAGAAAATGTACACCATTCCAAAATGTGCCAGGATTACCGTTATGTTAAGAGAAAATAAAAGTACTCATCTATACACTGCAAGAAAATAAGGTTTTCCCTAAATAAATTGGAAGAATATTGAGTGAAACAGCCATGAAGGACAACAGTGAATGAAATCTATGAAAAGATAAATACTTCATACAACAAAGACTCACTATTTTATGAACAGAAAATGACAGGAAAATTAAAAGACTGCCAAATATTTATTATTTTCACAACAGTTACTTTCAGAAATCATGAGGGCTTTTTTAGAAATTATTTATCCTTCCCTCCTTTTTCCCATTAAGTAGAGGAAAAAATATATATTAAAATTTGAATGAAAAAAAAAAAAACTCTGTCAAAAGAAAGGAACAGTATTTATCCTAGTTCTTATATACATTTGTTTTCCTGTGAGCAGAAGATGAAAATATAAAAGTTTTAGAGACATCAAAAACCTTTATGCTTTCTTAGTAACACCATGGCTACTGTCATTGAATAGTCTAAAAGTGCTAATAATGTTGCTATTCACAAACTTTAAAAACAAATAAATTTTTATAATAATATTTCCAAGCTGTGTTCCTTACTTATTCCACAATCCTCCAAGGTACTTACACTTGCAAGATGTCTCACTGATGTGCATTTATTTTTAATCCCACTCCTTCTGAGATCTTCTCGGATAACATATATATGCTTTTTAAATATAACCACAACTCTTGCATCAAGCTCAGAATCAACAAAAATAGCAACTAAGTTATATTATTTGCATACTGTCTGTAGGCATAGGTTTGATAGAATATTCTCAAAGCTCTTGGAGAACCTGTGTGTAACTTGTATTGCTCAAGGGAAGAAATGTGGCCTGTGTAATACTACTGTTTAATGTCTTTGAGCTGCTTATGGAGAAGATAAAAATCTTACAAGTATCCTGTGATTGCTCTCTCAGGCTTAAATGTGCAGCTTTGGAAGAAGGATCAATTTCTAACATAAATAAGTAAGGAGCATTTTAAAGATCAGTTTCCATTTTTGCCTGTCAGAACTCAAAGGGAACTGTATGGGTTAATTATTTCAAAAGATTCTAGAAGAGAACTGATGGGAAAAGCTTTTGATTTTTGAGAAAATACGTCCAAAACATAGAAAGCTTATTAAAGACAACAAAATAAACCACAATAACAAATTCAAATTCACAAGTTTAAATGAGTAAAAAAAAAACCAAAACAAACCAAAAAAACCCCCCATATTTCTGCAGCCAGAAAATTTATAGAGAGGAGGGTTAGAATGACTGTTTATCTTGAAGAAAATTGGTCCTACATTGAGACAGAAGAGTCTCAAATACCAAAATGTGCTTGCAGTGTTATGACCGGAAATTGTAATAAAGTCTTCAGAAACAGTGCTACAACCCATCATTGTTAAAAATTTTACAGACGACACCTCAATGCTATCAAGTCTTTAAGGCTGTATTGACAATATTTACAAGCTTAAATCTCAAAATCAGTCTTAGTCTGGTTTTCTAGTGTATTTGCAACTTCTTCCTTGACAGGAAGATGTTGATGCACTGTACAAATAGCTTGGAAGAGACCCAATTTAGAAAAGCTTATTTTAATACAGTGATGAAAAATCATGGAAGTGTTGTAAATAGGAAGCACAAAGAAATCCTTCAGTTCGTTTCAGCTGGAGGGATTTCCAAGCGGATTTAAAATCACAGAATCATAGAGTCATAGAATGGTTTGGGTTGGAAAGGACCTTAAAGATCATGGAGTTCCAAACCCCCTGCCATGGGCAGGGACACCTCACACTAGACCAGGTTGCTCAAAGCCTCATCCAACCTGGCCTTGAACGCCTCCAGGGATGGGGCATCCACAACTTTACCTACTAAAGCTGAATACTGTGCTGAAGTGGCTGAGTGATTCCCAAGTGAGTCTGTGAAGAGCAAACTCTGATATGTCTGCAATCGTCTAGACAGACACAGCTATAATAGAGACCTATGACACTGCTTCTAGAAGGCTCATTAGAACACAAATAAATACTGTGCAACTAGAGTGCCATAGTGATGTACATGAGTAGCACTGGACTAGGAAAAAACAACTATAAATGTAATAAGTCCCCCTTATATGATTAAAGATCATGCTTAAATCCTTTCCTTTTTATTAATAATACTGATCAGCACTATAATTCAAGGTTCTAATGAAAAGGAACCTTGATTTTCCTGAAGACAATATATTGTGCTGCCAAGACAATCTGGAGAGAATTACATAGTCAGAACTCAAATACTGAGGAACACTGCCTCCTAACTATGCCATTCACATAAAAGCTATCTTGGAAGATAAGCTTGCACAGCCTAACTAGTGACCTAAATTTCTCCTTGCCCTTCCGTCCCTTGTTCTTGCATATTTCTGACCCTTCTTCCCTTGACAACAATTTCTTCTCTAGCAGCTCAAGGAAAGCAGAAATTAAAATGCAGTAGTTATGTCACATACACAAATCATTTCTTTCCCGTGGCTAGATACGTAAGACTTGAGATGGTAAACAACAGCTTAGTGTTTTCTGTTACTGAGGTGAAGAGTAAATCTACTTATGATGTCCATAGAAACTGGATGTATACAACCCCCAGTGTGCTTGTTTGTTTAAGGTGCTCTCTGATATGTGTATCACTAATGATTACTGCCCACACAAAAGAAGTCTAATACACAAAGGAATAAGATATAGCTTGTGAAAGAAATTTAATTAGAATATACTCAGAATTAATTAAATGGATAGGAAATCAAGCAGCATATAGTAATCATGGAGATGTTTGCCACCCAGCAGAGATAGCATTGATTGGTTGTATGCAGCATAAAACAGGAAATGTCAATTAGATACAGAATTACTACCGGCATTAGAAAATTATCAGTCTTGCAGACAGCTTCAGTAAAATAAATTGTAAGATATAGATGTAAATTTAATCATTGTCAATACAGAAATGCATATGTGTGATCATGTGAGTTGTGAGCTCAAGTACTGCACATTTGCATAAAGGATCTTCAGATTACAGGTGGCAGTCTAGTTGAACTACCCATTTCCTGGGTATTTTCTATCTGTATGGTAAATTCTTGACAAGTATTCCTGATGGCCTAGGACCTGATTGATATCTACAATTTGTTTTTTAAAATAACAAACTTTAAGCAACTACTCTTGGCAATGTTCCAAGCATAATTGCTATGAAAGTGTAGTATTTCTTTTACAGTTCCACCAAGACAATGATGAAAGGCGAAGATGAAATAATACAGACAAAAATCAAAGAAATGTGGGAATTGCAAAAGATCATAAATACCATACCAATGTCAGTCCACTTCTAATTGTTTTTTTCATGGATGTGTCTCCTCTGCTAAATCAGTGTATAATTTGTACTTTAAACTTCTTGCAGATTGTGTCTACCTCATGGCTCACTGCCTGTGATGGAAATAATTAATAGTAGGAGAAAAGAGAGTCTAAAAAGGAGAGGAAAGGACAAAGCAGTGGACAAAAAGACAGGATATTATTTAGAAGCAGTTCTCTAGGGGTTTTGATGAAAATAGTTACAACATTGTTGTATCACTATGTGTAAAAACAAAAAAAAAGAACCTCAGTGCAATGATATGGATTGGTACAACTTATCAAGAGGACATCATGATTTCCTGAAGAACAGAATTAAAACTGTTTTAGGAAGTAGCTCTAAATTTTAAAATATTATTTTCTGTTTCGACCAGTTACAACTGAAAGACAGAATTGTAACACAAAGGTTGGATAACCAAAGCACTGATATTGGTAAGAGTGGAAAAGGTTAGACAGAGCTCTGAAAGTCTATTGAAATGGGGAAAGAAGCAAAAATTTTTGAGGTTAAAAAAGCATAGGTATCAATTTTTGCCAAAAAAAATACAGTTTAAAAAAATACTAATTCATGATAGGTAACTTAACCATACACCTAATACTGGTCAAAACTCTAATTTGTTTATTTGTTTGTTTGGGAGATTGATGTTTGGAGATGTTTTCTTTTGATAATTTTTTTTTTTTTTTAAGTGTTATACATCCCTAGCTTGTTCACTGCTTTTGTAAATAATATGAATAAGAAGAAACTGATAAAATAGGCATTTTGAAATGTGTTCTCCCAGTCACACTGTGTTTGAGAAGTGCCACCTAACTTTCCTATTCCTCTAAAATACTGAAAGAAAAAGAAGGTAGAAAAGTTCTGCCTGTATCTAAATATTGCTATTTTTATATTAGTTTTTCAGTTTATGGTTTTTTTTTTTTTTTACTTCAAACTTAAATACAAATAGACATTCAATTTTGCAGGTGTGAATTTGCTTTCGTAAAATATCTACTCTGATTATAGTTTAAATCTTGAAATTAGTTGCCTGCATTTACTGTCTTTCCATACTATACCTATTGTTTTGCTTGTCACATTTTAAAGAGTTCTGTGCACTGAATAACTCTTCTAAACAGTCTTCTAACTGTTCTAAGACTGAATTTCACAAAATTTTTGAGTTGTAGGGAAGCTGTAGAGACAGGTCAGACACTGCATGATTTAGAGCTCTCCTTTATGTCATTCCTCAGAGCTTATCATCCCATACACCTTTCTAGACAACATACGTCAAGCAAAAAAAAAAAAAAAAAAAGAAAATATTAGATTGTATTTTTGTAGTGGGTTAACCTTGGCTGGATGGCAGGTGCCCACCAGACCACTCTACCACTCCCCTCCTCAGAAGAACAAGGGGAAGAAAATAAGATGAAAAAATCATGGGTCAACATAAAAGCAGCTTAACTAAAGCAAAAGACAAAGCCACACATGGAAGCAAAGGAAAAAACAAAGATTTCATTCTCTACTTCCCATCTGCAAGTGATGTCCAGCCACTTCCTGGGAAACGCAATACGCATAGCAGTTGCTCCTAGAGACAAACATCATACCAACGAATGCCCCCCTCCTCCTCCCTTCTCTTAGCTTTTATTGCTGAGCTGATGTCATAGGGCATGGAATAACCCCTTGGTGAATTTGGGTCACCTGTCCTGGCTCTGTCCCCTCCCCTACTGGGGGAAGGTGTTGGTGAGACAGCCTTGATGCTGTGTGAGCACTGCTGAGCAGCAGCAGCCAAAACACTGGTGTTATCAACATTTACACATGTAGTAATGGAGTGTTTGTGTTGTCTGATTTTGTGTTTGATTCACTAAGTTAGTGATTTCTCGTATGTATTGTTTAGTGAAGATACAAGTGATACATGCAGGACTTGCAATTAGACACTCATATTGTGATTTATCCCTGAAGTTACGTTCCACCTGGTGATGTAAATTACTTTCCTCTACCCTGAGATATAAAACCAGGATGTCCATATAACTTCATAGTAGAAAGCTATGTCACAAAATTTCAGTTCTTTTGTTATGTATCTCTTTTACATAACAGAAGTACACTAATGTTACCGTACAGTTTTACACTTAATGATTAGTTTTTCATGATTAGCCCAAGGAAAAGACAGAATTTGAAAGGAATCATCCTTCACAATGCTTGCCATTTAAATAGTTGTTAAAGGAAACAGTTTTAAAAACTAATTTTAAAACATCTGGTCTTCCAGTGTGTAACAGTTCTAAGGTTGTCATTTGACCAACCCTTCATTGTCTTTAACAGGAAAGGATTAGGAGGACACAAATACAGTTTGACAGTAAGAATTGAGCTTCTGGAAGTACCTTGTCTTTTCTTCACCCTTGCCCATAGAAATCAGAAAGTTCAGATGCAACATCACAGGGCACTCCTGTATCATAGAATCATAGAATCACAGAATCATAGAATCATTAAGGTTGGAAAAGACCTCAAGGACCATCAAGTCCAACCCAACACCACCTAACTCACTAAACCATGTCCCTAAGCCCCACATCTACACGTTTCTTGAGCACCTCCAGGGATGGTGACTCAACCACCTCCCTGGGTAACCTGTTCCAATGTCTGACCACTCTTTCAGTGAAGAAATTTTTCCTAATATCCAGCCTAAACCTTCCCTGGTGTAACTTGAGGCCATTTCCTCTTGTCCTATCACTTGTTACTTTAGAGAAGAGGCCAGCACCCACCTCACTACAACCTCCTTTCAGGTAGTTGTAGAGAGTGATAAGGTCTCCTCTCAGCCTCCTCTTCTCTAAACTAAACAACCCCAGCTCCCTCAGCAGCTCCTCATAAGACCTGTGCTCCAGACCCTTCACCAGCTTCGTTGCCCTTCTCTGGACTCTCTCCAGCACCTCAAGCACTCATCGTGAATGAATTCTGCTGAGGTTGAATTCTTTTTCAAGCTTCCTGCACAAAGTTGCCAAAAGGACAAAAGAAGTCTCTGTGAAATGATTGCTTATGCTTTGTAGATAGCATTGCTAGCTTTCTTGGAGATTTTATTTGAAGCTGTAGACTTCCTGAGACTTTGCTGATATACAGACAACTTTTTATATATGAATAAGGAAGCAGTTTGAGTGAAATTTTAATTTTAATTACTGCACTAAGTAAGGATCATCTCTTGTTATCCAACCTGAAATTTCCTTCAGTTTCTAGCAATTAATTGGATCTTCTTCTGAGGATTAACAGATTACAGGAAAAAAAAAGTTTTGAAGGAGTCATGATGCTGCAACTGTCTCACCCCACTCCAGTGGACAGTCGACAGAGGTTTTTTCTGATCCCCTGAGAAAGAGCACTGGCTAAGTGGAGTCAGACAGTGACTCGAGGAAACAACACAACACAATTTTATTAACCTCAGCAACTGCAAAAACATCACAAATCAACTTCTCCAAGGCAAGCACCAAATAAGACAGTACAAAAGTGTTGAAAAGTAAGAAAGAGGGGCAGAAAGACAGAGTTAAAGAGACAGAGACACACAAGCAGAGACACAGAGAACATCACTAATCCCTTGTTCCAGCACGTCTCTTCTCTTCAGGCAGAAGTTTTTGTTTCAGGCAGAAGCTCCGTGCATGGGGTGGTGATGGGTTGACCCAGGGGGTGATGGGTTGGCCGGGAGTACGGTTCGGGCTCACCCTTTATACAGTTCAGTCCAGTCCAGTCCTGGACTGCCCCTTCAGCATCCAGGTCACCTTCGGGGTTGACTTTTGGGGGGCGCAACAGCCCTGCATCCAGGTTAACTTTGTGGTGGGGGGAGGCAGCTGGTTCTCCACCAGGGAGATGACTCCAACCCTCAGCACCCATGCCCCACCTCAACAAATGTGCCGTCACTCAAAACATTAATGACTCGCTGATGTTCCTAGACATGGTGGCATCTCTTCTTTAGAAATGTTTTGTCTGAGTGCTCTGCCCAAGCACTCCTGGTGGAGTCTCTTCCTTAGAAATGTTTTGTCTGCTCAGTGTTTGAGACATAAACGTGGATCATTCAGAAGGGGATGGGTAGGGGTCCGGTCCCTGACATGCAACTGAATCTATCTTTCTGTCTATCTATCTATCTGTCAGAGATTACTGTGATAGGACTATTTAAAAGACTGACAAAACAAGACAGATTTAAGCTATAAAACTCAAATCTACTAAACTACTTTATTCAAATTATTCTCTTGCTGGAATTAATTCTTATGTGTCATCACTACTTATACAAAACTGTTAGCATTTGACAATCATTTTCTAAACTGTCTGAGTATCATAGGGATTATGCTGTACAGTAAACATTGATGGCTTGGGTTCTTACTTTTCTTAGTCACCAAGGTCAAGGTAATCAGGCTTGAGAGCTCCTCAACAAGAGAAGTCAAGCAAAATAGGCCTCTTCCAATCTTCTGCATTGCTGCCTGAAGTTTTTATGCTATTGCCCTCCTCCTTCCAAAAAAAAAGGGGGATAGCCTCTGGTACCCATACTGCATATCTTGTTTTCTTCCCTCTTGCCAAACATCCTCCTAGTGCTTTTAGGAGGATGTTCTGCCTATTTTCACCCTTTTCCTCTATCTGGAAGCTTTGTTACTTGGGTGCCTTGGAGGTATAATTATCCTCCTTTCCCCTGTGGTGGTCACATTGCTCACATACTAATGTAAAATTTTGTCTGGCAATGCCATTAAAGTATTACAAAGTGCTAACACACTGTTAGCTACAGCACTTTAGCATGATTACTTTCAGGTTCAAGGCAAGTTGATATATTAATTATATACTAATTAGTAATTTATAATTGACATGTGCCACTGACCTCTGCATTGGCTACAATGACAAGGTGCATCAATATTTATAGCTTAAAAGTGTAGTTTGCATTTAGAGTGTCAATGTAAACTAACTTCTTGGCAAGGAGACAGTTCAGTTTTGAAAAGTTATGGAGTCCTCATATATTAATATCCAGCACAGGATAAGAGATAGAATTCTCTGATGGCTTTGACTGTTGCTCATCCTTCTTTCTTCCTTGGGTGATGTACTAGCTCTTGGTATCTTGTGCCAGGCTAAATATTTCTCTAAGAAAAACTGTTTCCTTTACTGAAGGAGTTCTATCTGAGGTAATTCACATGTGCTTCTCCACTCTTTGGACTAGGTACTGTCTTCTTTTTCTTCTGAATGCCAGCTTTTCTTTTATTCTATGCATAACCCTTATGATATTTCCAAGAGGTTGTTCAGAACTGTTCTGCTAAATTCATTCTTCTGCCATTGATTTTCTTAGTCTTCTGGTTGACTAGTCTTCCCTTAAAAAAAGAAGCCTCTCTTGCAGAAAATTTCTCAAGGGAAGGACTTTTACAATTTTTTAATAACCTTTCACCAAAAGTTCCTTACAAGCAAATTTTAAAGGACCCCCTACCATGGTCACCTATTTTTAAAAGTCCTCCAGTTAGAAAAAGTATTAGAAAATAACACAAATAAAATAGAGAAGTACTGATTTTTAAAAATAACCATGGCATAACCATTCTTTTTCTTAGTGCTACCATAACACTTAGAGAATTCATTAAGAAACTTTCAGTTTCTGAGAAAATACTCTGTCTGGTTTAATGTTGTGTTCCTATATGTCCAAGTAAGAAATTGTGCATGGAATACAATAGCTTCTCCTCATTCCTAACTGCTAATGGAAAGCAGAGAATAAAAATGTATGTTTTCAGAATGCTAAAATAAAAGAAGCTAAAACATAAATTATTAAAAAGCTTTCAAAAAATTGTTTTATGCCTGCATGGGAAGATGTATTTTGGATGCATAAAATGGTCTACAAATAGACATAGGCAATGTTGTACATAACTAAAATAGATTATTGTATACTACTCTGAAGATCAACAGGTATTTACATAGTGTAATGATGGAGTTTGTCACTTGACAGCTGAAGTAGTGCACAGAACAACCAGTGTGCAGCCAGAAGAACCCAGGAATTGAAGTTACTTTTCCCAGATAAACTATATGATTCTGATTTGCCTTATCATTAATATCTGCCCTATTATCATTAAAGATAACCTTGAAACAGTGTATAAAATTATGAACTTCACTCAAAAATAATCTAAATATTTTATATTTAGAAATATAAAATTTGAAGTGTTGTTTACTTTCCCAAGACTTGCATCCTCTGCTTGTCTAGGTAGTCCTTCTTTATAGAGGCTTTGTTTTGTTTTCTGTGTTTCTTTGCAGTCAGGTGCAGGAGCTTTCTAATGATGCAACAGCAAAGAGAATAAATTTTTTAAAACGGGCTTTGAGACATAACAGGTAAAAGAATTAGTACTGCCTTTGGAACTGAAGTGGATCAAAAATTTGCCAAAAGGTTTCTGCAAAATCTTCTAAGATTTGGATATTTCAGCAGTACTCTCCCCATGAAATGCCACTTAACTTATTTTATCCCATCAGATTAATTCACTTTGGGAAGAAATCTACCAGAAATGTTTTAATTTGGAGATATTTTTCAGTCCCAGAATATCAAAAGAAAATGGGAGTTTGCAAAAACTACAAAGAAATCAGGGAACTAGCCTTCCAAAATCAGTAAACAAATTTTAAAAGCACATTTAATTTAGAGTAATTGTTTATACAACATCCAATATCTAATCAATCTTTGAAATGAAAGGTAAGAAAAACTATTAAAAATATTGAAATACTTTTAAGAATGTCACAGAATGCTGTATTCAAGAGATGGTTTATTCTGATTCTGGTCATGACTGACTCATGTCTGAGCTTCATCTCTTGCTAGCCAACTCTCAGCTTACAGACAGGCTGTTGAAATCAGCTCAGGAATATCTTTGTTTACACAGTCAAACCAATATTTAGCAGTTTTTGAGGTTGTGAAGTAGTTGAAAATTATATTAGTGGTATTGGGAACAGATTTTGTATAATGAATGTATTTTTGGTATTTTATACTAAAAATGTGGCGTCAAACCAAAAATCACAGTTTCTCTGATGTGTAAGTTTATGGCTTGATGCAGGATAAAATGACAAAAGGAAGTTAGAGTATTTTTATACTCTCCTTATTCTCTGTTCATTTGGAAGCAAATGCAGTCCTTGGGATAAAACAGTCTGCCTGCATTCCCCATAGCCCTAGTCTAGTGCAGAAACAGCAGGTCTGACACTTTGAGTTTTTCAATCTCCCATAACTCATGACCAGTTCTATTCTTACATTTCTTTCACCTATCTGTATCTGACCCACACTGACAACTCTGGGAAGAGAATGATGTGAGAATATACTTGCGGAAATGCTGAAGCCTCACCCAGACTGCTGTAGCAGGACATAATTCATAAAAGACATATAAATCTTTCCAAAAATAATGCTTTTCTTGCTCAGAAAAGGGAGAAAGATTTGTGACAGAACAGGGGAAAGGAGGAATAGTTTCTTCTGAGGAACTAGCTGCAAACGGTCTCACATTTTCTGAATGCAAGTGTAGGTTGTCCACTGTATTGTTACTGTAAAAAAGTTGTATTTTGCTGCTGGAGCAAAGACAAGGTTTGTGTTGCAGTCCTCAATATTGTTACAGTAAGAATAATTTATTACTTACTGTTTGTATATTCAAAAAATTATATTTACTCATTCAGAAAAAATTTAAGTGCTGGACTATTTCAGATTCCAAATAATTTACTTTCTTATAAGTAAAATATCCCAATAAGTAAAATAGTCTAACCTTGTGTTCTTTAAATTGGCTAGGCGTTATTAAAGCTGTTTTGAAGGTTTTGTACTATCTAACAATTTGTTACTTGGGAACAATGCTCCTGACAGTATGACTTATTAGGAGCAGGACATGACACACAATCAGTATCCAAAAGAGATATGAATTTCTGTGTATATAACTTGTTTAATCAGATTTGTCCTTCCTGGTTTTGTTCCGGTGTCTGTGATTCACATGAAGCCATACTGAGTAACTAAATTTATTTCAGTCTTATCAGTATTTTTTGTTTTCTTTAGGCTGAGGTATAAACTCTCAGTAAATGAATCCTCATCCTGTGAAATTAAGATTTAAATGTAGAACATGATTTCTTTTGCTAGAGTATCTGACTTCAGCAACCAATATTACTCTTTGTATTAAATAATAGTGTATGAATAAATGTTCATAATTTTTAATGAATTTTAATATATTATCTCCATAGGCTTAAGATAGTGTTAAAGTAACAAGAGTAAAGTGGAAACACTTAAAAGCAAAAGCTCAGTAAAACCTATTGGACAAAGAATGTTTGTCCTCAGCATCCCCCTTGAAAGCAGGATTGACCCCAAAATACTCCTCTGAGAGTTGAGGAACCACATTACTAGTAATTTATCAGCCAAACCTGTTTATTAGGCAGGTGAGTACTTCAGAGTACTTTATGTGTGACAATGGATGCTTTTGTAATTGACACTTCTCCCCTTCCTCTCTTTTGTCAAAAAGTGTCTGGCTTTCTTTTGACTTAGAGCAGCAGTGCTACTAATGTTTTGTTATCTCTATGGGATCCTCAGTCTCAATGTTACAGATGAGTGATTTTTTGTGCTTTTAGACATTCAAATATTTCTCTCTTTCAAAACTTATGTACATAAAGACGTTACAAGATATAAACTATCTTCCCAGAAAATTTACTTAAGTATGTAAAAGTATTTTAAACACTCAAAGTACTTGAGTAATGCGTGGTGCCAACATATGGTTAAAATCTTTTAGACCTACAGACACAAGGTGGTAGTATCAGCTTTTAGTAATAACTTTTTGGAGTGGCATTGCTTTTAGTTAATAGCCTTCATTCCCTCTTCTCTCAAAACAAGGGCTAGGGAAAATCCTCATTGTTTGATTTTGGTCTTGCTAAAATTCAGTGTATATCTAGAACTAGTTATGCATCAATTGAGTAGTAACCTGGTAAATTACAGAAATGTAAATGAAATAAAAGTAAGGACCTTCATCTCTCCCAGCAAGAGAGAGAAGTTTTATATTTGTCTGGTTTGTCACTTTTCTTCATAAATTCTGAGATTATTGAAGAGAAAAGTGAAAAAAATGAAAGAAAAAAAAAGCAAGGAAGAGTTTCAGACAAACAGATTGTCTTAAAGATACTATGTTTACCATGGAATATGAATCCTATATCTTTAGCATTCTGGCAAATTACGAGGTCCTGGATAATTTGTTAGGGATCTGCAGGCATTTTACTCTATAGGAATCTCACAAAGAACAGTGAACTTGACTGCTAGATATTGTTAATCCTTCTCTTTTGCTAACTACCCTCTTAGGGAGAAATAAGCATCTTTTATGCGTAGAGTAATCATAGAAACATTAAGAAAAATAGTTTTGAATCTACTATTTATCATATGTTCTTTTTTCAGGAAGCAAATTGGCATGCTTTTAAAATAATTCTCCAACACTTTATGCCTTTAGACTGAGTAAGATTTTAGGTCAAGGCATAGACTTGATATTTAACTTGTTGGTCTGGAAGATAGTAGCATGGTATCCATCACCATATTCATACAGTCACACCAAATTTTGTCAGCTCATTGCAATGATCATTTAATACTCTTGTACTACTTTTAAGAAACTCCAGACTACAGAATACCAATGTTTTTTTTTTTTTTTCACCAGTTTGTTGAGGTGGCTGTTATTTCATCTCCAGTCATTACCTTGTGATATTGAAGAATGTTCATCTCATTCCTTTTCAGCTGCAGCTTGTCGAAGAGGAAATGGTCATGTCTCTGTTAAAATAGTAGGGTGGTGAAATGATCAGCTGGATCAGGTTGCTTAGGGAGGTGTCAAGTCAGGTTTTGGATATCTCCAAGGATGGAGACTCCACAACCTCTGTGGGCAGAACCTGTTCCAGTGTTTGACCATGTTCTCAGGAAAAAAAGTTTCTTCCTTATTTTTAAATGATATTTACTGTGTTTCAGTTTCTGCACATTGCTTCTTTCCCTGTCATTGTGCACCACTCAGAAGAGTCTGGCTCCCTTTTCTTTAATCCCACCATCAGGTATTTATACACATGGATAGGATTCCAGAAAGCCTTCTCTGGTTCAGGCTAAACAGTTCCAGCTCTCCTAGCCTTTCTTCATCGGACAGATGCTCCAGTCCTTTAATCTTCTTTGTGACCTTTCACTGGACTTGCTGCAGTGCACATTCCTGTCTGTCTTCTACTGGGGAGCCCAGCACTGGACCCAGCATCCAGATGTGTTTCTCCAGGGCTAAGCAGAGGAGAAGGATCACCTCCCTTGATGTCCTGGCAGGGTTCTACCTAATACAGGCCAAGACGCTGTTGGCTCTTTGCCACAAGGGCACATTGCTCTCTCTTGGTCAACTTGATGGGACCTGCCCCGAGTCCTTTTCTGTGAACCTGCTTTCCAGCCAGTCAACCCCCAACCTGTACTGGTGCCTGGGGTTATTCTTCCCCAGGTGCAAGACTTTTCATTTTGAACTTCTTGAGGTCCTTGTCTGTCTGTTTCTCTAGCCTGTTAATGACATTTTGAAGGTCAGCACAACCATCTGGTCTATCAAACACTCCTTATTTATCCATGTAGTGCTCTTGCTGTCTTTGCTTGATTTCCTGGGGTGGACCATTCTTGAGCTCAGAGCAGATGATCTTTGAAAATCAACAAGACATCCTTGTTCCCTCTTTTCCCCAGGGCCATATCCCATGGGGTTCTTCCAAGCAGGACCCTGAATAGGCCTGTTATCCTGAAGTCCAGAGCTGAAATACTCCTATTTGCCTCAATTACTCCTCTCAGGATGGTGTATTACATCATCACTGCAGCCAAGGCTGATCCCAGCATTTATATCCTCACCCAGTTCTTCCTTGTTGATAAGAATCGAGTCCAACAAAGCCCTTGCTCCTCTTGGATCCCTGATCACTTGTTTTAGGAAATCATTGTCACAGCACTCCAGAAATGTCCTTCTCACTTTTTTTTTAACCTTCTGTCTCTTTTAGATTCCTATATACCTAGCCCATTTGTGCTATACTATTGCATAACATTCCTGATAATGAACCTCACCCATAAGGAAAGAACATGTGGTTTTCAGTAGAGAATATTTTCTTTTCACACTTGAAATACCGAGACTGCAAGATGCAACTTGAGAGTAAATAAGGTATATGGAAATTAATCTTTGGTTATAGAGAAGGTCTTTTAGGCTAAACTTATCTTTCATTATTGAACTCATGCTTCCAGCAGTCTGACTTTATATGAAGACACATAGTCTAATAAATACAATACAAAATAAAGGTTATCTTGTCTGTATTTCAATTATTTGTCCGTAAATTGATGATTTAGATAATGCTTAGCCTGCACTCACTGTGTGTGTATATGTAACATATGATATTGTGGTCTAATTACTTTACTGGCACAAGTTTAGAATTCCTTCATTACTCATATGACATGGCTGCAAATCAGAAGTGCCAGGTTCTCCCAAATGAATGCCAATAAAAATCTGTTATGAGTCTCAAGGATGGATTATCTATGACAGGATGATTGAGCAGTAGCCAGAGAACAGCTGAATAAGAATAGCTCCTGCAAAATCAGGCCATCAGTTTGATGACTGAATTTTAATTAGGAAGCCTGTGTGTTTTCTCTAGGACTTTGTTTGAACTATGTATAACTTGTATGACCTGATTCAATTAGATGAGAATTATGAAAGATTCTTATCTATCTCTAGGTTAATTTTCATTTGATTAGAGATGAATTATTAGTATTACAATGGTAAATATTATCAAATATAATCTCTTCATTGATATAGAGTCTGAAGAATGACTTGGATTTGAGGATTATAATATTTCAGTAGATTTGGTGAAAGTTTATTTCTTAAGCGGGGAAAAATCTACTATCAGAGTGTTTCTTGCATTCCCACCATGTGGGCAAAAACTAGATTTCAAGATACTTCTAAAACAAAACTGAATTCCTGCTAAGTGTGAAACACAGTGAGAGCTAGAAATTTCAGAAAGCTGTGCAGATGTCAAGATCTAGGTCCGAACCCAAGCTTCTTGAAATCCATATTTAAGCCTTTCAATGTAAACCATTTCTGAGCAAAGCAAAGTAACATCAGCTTTAGCTTGCAGCTATGGTAATGTGAGAAGAAAGAAAAGCTAAGATTATAGATAGGCTTTATTTCTCACCATTCAGACTTAACTGGATCAATATGTCTTTCTTAAATTACATTTTACCTATAAGAGGAAGACTGCCACTTTTCATCAGTTGCGTTAGTACTAAGTGGTCCCAAATTTCAGAATGAAATAATTGTGTTAAACTAATGTGTGATTGAAAATAGTTACAGTTATATTGATTTACACTGTAGCTCTGAGAATGGAATTTGCAAGTTTGGCAAGTTTGTAAAATAGAACCTTTTAATAAATTCAGAAATATTAGTTATTCTGTAAAGCCAAGCATTTAACTATTCCATCCTGTATTTAGTTATTAAAGAAACAGAAGCACTGGCAGTTTAGAAATGCTCTGAATTCATGGAGATATATTTCGTCTCTTGCAGTTTACATCCTCTATATGCAGGAATATACTTCTAGGATAAAATTAGAAACAGTTAAGAAATTTACTTTAGATATGGATGGAGCAGCCATATTGGATGTGAGAAAAAAATTAAATCATGTGTCCTGGAATATTTGTGCCGCTCTGGGTAGATGGGATTTGTACATAGAATAGTGGGACCGTATTTGGATTTTACTTTCCAGCAGCAACTATGAAGTTCTCATGCAAGAGAGATTTTTTTGTGATATAAAAATTGTCCCAAAGAGATTTGTTTTCTTAACCTTCCCTCCTTCTCTTTCTTATAACATGGTCTGCAAAAGCTAGGGTTCCAGGTTTTTTTCAGTTGTGCTTTTGTTTTATTTTCCATTAAAATTTACTGTGGATCTCAGAGTACACTTTTGTTTCCTCATTTGGATATCCCACACGGTAAGTAGTATAAATCTAGGATCAAGACTTTCCAGTACTTTCCAGCACCTTTTATCTGACTAGGGAGATAATAAGTCTCAAGTCTTAGATTTATATAAATCTGAGAGACATCTCTCATACCATTGCATTATATAAAACTATTATGCTGCCTCATAAAAGCAATTGTGCATCGTAATTCTTGTTTCTCATAAGTGTTATTTATTCTTTAGCTTCACATATAACAAGAGCTCCACATATAATACCCTTTGTGCTGTCCTCAAAAGGGAGATTTGTTTATGGAAGTTCTCATGACAATCCCAGGGGCCTGGTCTGATGGTTTCAAACAATAGAGAGAAAGAGTTCTAAGATTAAAATTCAGAGATAGGAGCAATAAATATATGAAATGTAAAATGAACTGTATAGCTGTTCTCCATCACTGTTATAGTTTTAAGGACAAAAAAAAAAAACCCCAAAAAAAACAGTATTTCTTTGTTCAAAATAAATAATTCCAAATCAGATATAGCACAATTTTTAAACAGGAATAGTCAAAGCATTTATATCTTTGATATTTGCTGTAGCTTCACCTCTTGATTTTCCAGCTCATACTTAATAAGCAATGTAAACAGCAGAATAGTTTTTTTTTCTTACTGAACTATATTCACAATGGACAGATTATTTCTCTTTCATTATTAACGCAGAAAGGTTCCTAAACTTAGATAATTAAAGGTTCAGTCTTTTAAAGAGACAAAATAATGATTATTTGCAACCTCTCCAAAACTCCAAGCTATTATTCCCTACTAATAGTGTTAAGTAGGGGAAATACGGTATGAGTTTATCTTCTCTTATGGTTTTATTCAGAGATGAATTTTATATTCCTTCTTTATTAACAGTGCCATTAGATGAAAATTTAAATAGAAGAATAGTTCTGCATTTGACTTGAATTTTTCTTCCTATTTAAAATACTTCCATTACAATAAATACTGAGCAATTTAAATGATCTTAAATGTGCAACAGCTCTAAACAAATGCCAGTCATACACCTGGTTGCTAATAATGCCAAGCCATACTAGAGTACATCCCTGGAATAGGTAAGAAAAAACAGGAAATTAACAGTATATTCCCTCATTTGCTGTCTTATAGCATTGGACCAGTGCAAAAATATTGGGGAATCACAGGAAAAACTATTTTCTAGATGACTTTTCCATTTGATGTTTTCTATTTTTCTCTGTTGTCTTATATCGAAGGAAAAAATCAGATCCTCTGCATGTGGCAGAGATGCATGCAGAACCTTTTAACTGCTTGGTACTGCTCAGTCCGACACGTAAGAACAGTAGATAAATATGACCCATTATTCTTTTGTCAATGGGATTATTTTAAACACAGTCCAGTATTGTGCAATTTGACTACCAAATCTCAATATTAAAAAAAAATCCTATCTAGAAATGTAAGAATGAAGTCTATTGTGCTATCAGTACATGAAATAGAATCACAGAATCATAGAATCATATAATTGTTTGGGTTGGAAGGGACCTTAAAAATCATTGAGTTCCAAACCCCCCTGCCATGGGCAGGGACACCTTCCACTAGCCCAGGTTGCTCAAGCCTCATCCAGCCTGGCCTTGAACACCTCCATGGATGGGGCATCCACAACTTCCCTGGGCAACCTGTTCCAGTGCCTCACATCCCTTACAGTGAAAAAATTATTCCTAATATCTAATCTAAATCCACCCTCTTTCAGTTTAAAACTGTTACCTCTTGTCCTCTCACCACACTGATAAAGGGTGTTTCCCCATCTCTCCTGTAGGCCCCCTTGAAGTACTGGAAGGCTGCTATAAGGTCTTCCCAGAGCCTTCTGTTCTCCAGGCTGAACAAGCCTTACTGTCTCAGACTGTCCTTGTATGGGAGGTACTCCAGCCCTCTGACCAAAGTATCAGACAGGAAGGCAAATGTGAAAACCTTGGAACAGATCAGAACAGAACAAATACATGGCATGAACAGACCATTGGGAAAAAAAACTGTGCTGGAAAAGTGAGACTTGAATGGAGGGCTCCTTGATACACATGTGACCATCTAAGCCTGATTCCCATGTATCTTTTATAACAGTGGAATCTAGAAACCACATCTGGATCTCTTACATGTATCTATTTCCCTATAGAGGCAGCCTAAATGTTACTCCACTGTCAAACAACTAGCAGAATACCAGTCTTCATGGCATGTTATTTTTTATCTAAACAGGAGATCCTGTGTTCTAAAAAACCTAACAATCCTGTCAGTCCTGCTTAGCTTTCATTAGTAATTTCATCAGTTTGGCTGTCTGCGGTCTCTGAAGCTTAAAACCTGTTACTTGGTTGTCATAAACTGGAATGGCTGATGGTCATAGTTATTGCAGCTGATAAAGCCCAGAGCTGAAAGGTAAGGACAATTAAAAAACCCTTGCTGTTGCTTTGTGTGTGCTGTATCTGACACTATACTGTAGATGAATTGTAAGCTTTTGCATATGGAGTTTTCATTTTGTCAGTTTTTACATGTATGTCTTCAAAACATTTAAGAAAGGAAGGCCGATTTAAATAAATCAGTTGCAGTTCTTCAAAATATCAGGTATTTAACTATGGACAATATACAATTATAATTCCACAATTTTATAGAAGAAAGCTTTTAAATTACCTAATGTTTTCTAAGGAAATGAATGTGATGAAGAACACATTATAACTTGCTGAAAAGTGCTGCAACAATGAAGAATTTAAATTATTTCCGTGAACTCAAGTGAACTGGTTCTAATTATGTGCATTCAGTCTGAATTTCAAATATGGAAATCCACAGGAAATCAAGAGTATATTTTGGAATGTATTTGGCACATTAGAGAACAGAGAGAATAAAAATCTCTCTAAGGTAAGTGAAGGCTACTAAAATATTAAACAGACTGAGAAGTATGAAACTGTCAGGCAAAGAAACTCTCCCTTCTTCCCCTTGAGGTCTGTTTTAAAAAAGCACTATACCAGAAATCATATGCTTACAATAAATAAGTTTAAACGTTTTAAATTTGCTTAATCTTATTATAAGATAAAGGTAAAAGGAAGGCAAAGAAAATTTTACTTGAATGGCTGATTTTAGAAAGGTAATAGCAAAGGTTGCTTAAAATTGCATTGAAATATGATGGGAAAACGGTCAGCCCTCCTCTTCATCCTCAAAGACAGAATTTCTTGTTTCATTTTCCCCTTTTAAAGGGAAAACTGTTTCACTCCTAGCTGCTGTGCCCTTCAGGGGATTGAATGTCCTGCCTTCATCTCTCCATCCAGGAGAGAAGGGGGACAATACACTAATTTTATTCACTAGGTGGAATGCCCCAGTTCTCACTTTTGCAAACAGCAAATGAAGTTCAAAGCTCTACCCTGCCATGTAGAGCAAATAGGTTTTTTGCATTTAAGCCAAACACCCTGGTCCAATTAGTTTCCTGCCTATCTGGAGTCAAGAATGAAGAGGACAACAACCATTCCTCCTGTGTGCACTCTTGCTTTCTCCTTTAAAGGCATACACACATACTCACACAGCGCCATGGAAAAATGTGGTGCTCTGAAACTCTTCAAATTGAATGATGGTCTTTCCGATGTGTTCTCCATACCACAAACCACCATAAAGTCAGGTACATCAGCTTGTACAATTCAAGGGCTGTAGCAGTACATAGTCACAGATCAGAAGTATTCACCAGATGTCACACAATCTTTAACTTTCAAAACAGATTGTGGGACCAGATACTAAAAGATAAATTGGGACTGTCAGTGGTCAGAATAATTTTGAAACAACTATTTATCAGGGATTTCTTAGTTTTCACATGCCCAGATCTTTCTAATACTGGGAAAAGAGATAGAAGCAGCAAAGTTTTAAGCCTGTTTTGACACTGTTCTAGTCTCATGTACTGAAAAATGTCTGTATTCCAGTATGGGTTTAAAGCAATTTTGGTACCTCAAAACTCCATTATCCACATGTAGTTCTGATCCAGTCCCCTCAGGAACAGATAGAGGGAAAAAGAGTAATGTCTGGTTTTGTTTTTAAAGCACATCTTATTTTGAAACAAATAAAAAAATTCACATAGCCATTTCAGATTTTGGAACCAGAGAGAGTTATAGTCTAAGTAAAATCTAAATTACCAGCTCAGCAGTAATATCCATTCTCCCATTTCAGATGTGGTTGTTTTCTTTTGCTATTATTTACATTCTCTGCAACTACTTTAAAAGTGGATAGTTGATGAGAGCAGTATTAGTCACTTTTACTTCTTTGGAGCTGCTCACTGGGGAAGGAAATAATAAAAACTTACTGGGAGTTTTTAGGGGAAATATATCCTTTGTAGTAAACGGTTATTTTGTTTGTGTTGTTCTCCCAGCACATTAAAGTTGATCTTTAAAAAACAGTAGAGCAAGTACTTATTCTCTAACAAAGAAACACTAAATTTATTGCATCAGGGAACAGTGGCAGTTTGTCCTTGATACATCTTTACATAGGATCTTTGTTAACTTATATACTTGAAAAAAAGCTTTTATTTCCCATAACGTAATATAGAATTTTACTGTCTCAATAAAAATATTTCAACCTTTTTATGAGAGAGAACATATACCAGATTATATATATAAATGTTATGAAGTCACTACTAACTGTTCAAGAGTTTTTCTTTCATTTTTTAATCAAAAATGTGACTTAAAACCAAAATAATGTAGAAAACCATTCTTCTGCTAAGATATAAATATATGCCATTAACTAATTGCTAACTCATAACTGTGATGAAAACTTCCTTTCACTGCTAGGTTAAAGGATCTTTTTGGGGGCAAAATGCTGTATAACATCTTGTCTTTCAACACACCTGTGCCACTACTATAAAAATTTTCATTTTGATATAGCCTTTTTTTCTCTTGATGAGTCTCAAGAATTCCAATTATGAGATGTTATATTAAGATACAGAATTCCAATTTCGCATATGGTGTTAATCCAAATTAATAAAACGCAGCTGAGTGAAACCACTGGCTAAATATAGGAATCTATATAATTGGAGATACTTTAATAAAGATAAATTTTAGATACAGCTACGGGAATTTGGAAATGAAATGCATGTACTTCAAGAACAGTAAATATATAGAAAACTTTTGGAAGGTTATGCATCAGAGCTGGTCCTGATTTAAGGGGTTTTTTTTCAAAGATATTTATCTGCCTCAAATATTAGCATAAATACTACTAGTAAATTTTCTCTTTCGGACTTCATATGGCAATGTAGAAATGTAAGTTTTCATATAGCCACATGCTAAAAAAAACACAAACCAAAACCAACCAACCAACCAACCAAATATAAAACAAACTTCAGGCTGTACTAATACATAATGGTTTATTATTTTTTCATTTATTCTGCATTCAGAGATGCTTTTCTGGGGGTTCATACAAGCCAGGTAAGATAGTTATGCACAGAATCACTGTTCACACATAAAGAATCTAACTCTCTCCGTAGTCTGGAGTAATAAACTGAAACAGTGACAAATAGAAAATACCAAATGACAAAGCATGAACTTGTGACTGTCCACACTCATGGTAGAGGTGCTCAGTTCATTCAAAAAATGGAAGAACAAGACAGAAGACTAACATAGTCTTCAGTGGAATTTAGAAATGGGCTTCGACCATGACGATGTTGTCTTGGATCAGCTGGAGGGAAGAAAGCTGTTGTGGCAGCAGACCGTTGCATTTAACAGTCACAGGGCTGAAATGCATTTACTTTATTCACTAGAGACTATTTAAAATATTGCCACATTTGCAGAATACCTGATGAACTTATCATCAAACATACTCAATTTACTTCACCAACACTTACAATCAGTGTGGAATCACTGACTGTTCTTCATTATTTCTAGGAAATTCCACAAATTGTTATTATTACATTATTTTCTAGTTCCTGTGGCACTGAATGCATAGTGTAGATAAATCTCTTTGCAGATTATTATTTACCAGTTGCAAAATTACGCTTTTCATCCCTGATCCTGAGTCAATCATGTTATACCTCAGTTTCGTGAAAAATGCAATACAGGATATTGATCTTATAGCTACAGATCTAAGCACTAGATATAAACATCCTGTGGCAAATAAGGATTTGAAAATGTCAAGTTAATAGAAGATGTATAAAAGCTAATTTTAACAGCCATGGTTTGGTTAGGAGAGAATGATCGTGATCAATACCTTGCATTAGAAATTTTATTATTGCTGCTTGTAATTAATTATTTATTTGTTTATTAATCAAGAAGCCAACACATGTTCACATTTAGTATAATCAAGGGGCAGAATAAATTAACTCAGAATGAAATACTGTCTGAAATGGTTATTGAATAATGTAAAAAATTTAGATTTTTCTTAGAATCTTGACTTCTTATCACAGACTTTCTATATTGGGCATATGTGACCTGCCGGAACATACAGTTGGTGAGAAGGTTGAAACTCATGGGCAGGGGACCAGTTTAACCTCAGATATCTGCTTACAACCTACTGATCATGTTAAGAGTAATACATTATTTATTAGAAAAAATACAAGAAACAAGCATACTTTTCTGTATCTGACACTTAGATACGAGAGAATTTGTGGATACCTATTCCATCTCTGTTTCACAGTTAGTACCAGTTACAGTGCAACTTGTAAAACAGGAAAATGCATGACGTGACTCATCTATTGAAATTTCATTTGCTATCTGAGATCAATGGTGTATTTAATGCATCTAGAACCATAGATAACATCATTTTAATTAAAAATACTAGCAGAGTAATTACTTTTTAAGCATATGGCCACAGATAAGAAAATTGAATGACACTTAAATTGGGTTTGTAAGAAAATGAATTTGCATTAAAAAGTAGCTATTAGCCATTTCAGTGGCAATGTGGGAGATAAGGCTATGGATCTTTGCTCCTTAGGTCGGGAAACCTTTTTTATGAGAGGTGATATATTTCGGCTTTAAGGCAAATGAGGTCTCAGTGATGTTTCTCATCTCAGTTTCCGTTTAATTAATGTCATCACAGAGTAGCATTTGTTCCTTTTCTGGAGTAGTAGACAAATGGTCCCTTCTAAAATGACAGGAAAATGTGATGGCTTTGCAATTGAAGCAAGTGGACAGTCAAGACTGGAGGTGAAGGGACTGTTTAATTTAGTTTCTTTTTATTTTTTTTTAATGTAATATTAAACCAGTTAAACTTTCAGTATACTAATGTTTGAGGGGGTATAAAATGAGCAAGAAAGCACAGACAACTCTTCTTGTCTCATTACAACCTTTCTGATTCAAGACATTACTTTTTTCCAAGTTAGCTAGCCTGTTAGTATCCTAAAATATTACCTTGATTAATTTTTCTTATATTCAAAAATAAATTATTCAGTTTGTTTTATTCATTCTTTGCTCAGCTTATGTTTAAATTTTCAAACCAAGTGTATAAATTCTTATGAGGACACCAGGATGAAAATTAGATGCTACTTTTCAAAAATAGCAACTTCTTAATTTCTATTTTTAGGAATTGCTTTTTAATATGTGATCTCCTAACAATAGTGAGTGAGTGGGAGCTGAAAGTGTTTACTCTGTTCCCAAAATTATTTTTATTGGTAGCTTTTCTCAGCAGTGAATTGTTTAAAAGTCTGAGTTATTCTGAAGAATGTTTTTCAACATCATTTCTGGGCTCACTTTAGTTTATATCTACGTGTTGTGTGACAAGTCCTGTTTTGAACCCTTTGGCAATGAGAAATAGTGTTCTCATTGTCCATGCTCAGAAAAAAAAAAAAAAAAAAAAAAGTAGATAAATATCCAAATTCTATGTATGGATGAAGAGTGCTTTCCCAAAAAATTATTTTTAGACATTATTGAACCTCTGACATGCTCATTTCATTGGATTTTGATTTACTGGAAACCATTCCCAAGTGCAAGATTATTCACAGTTTGCATGACAGCTGAATATCCCAGTTGGAAGACAAAGATCTTAGGTGACATAAATACGAATGTTCCAATGTATTTTTTTTAGTAATTGGGCCACTGACATGTTAGACTCCAAGCTTTTTAGCTAGAAGACTGTTCTTGGAGAAATTGTGAGTGTTATGCTGAGAACTGAAGTAACACAGAACAAAGCAAGGTACTTCTTGTTGCAGGAAAGAAGGCAAGAGAACTAAGATGCTTGAAGAAAGCAAGCAATATTCTGTTTTAAAATTACAGATATTGTGAAAACTAGATCTATCTAGAATGTTACCGTAAACCTACGCAGCCCAAAAGATGTTCCTAAAGTGCTGTCAGTTTTGATTTGTGCTATGAATGTGGATGAGGGGAGAATAAATACTCTATTGGCAAATTTAAATCTCTGTATGTGTTTCCATATATTCTTAGTAATACATAGGAAAACAAAAAAACCAAATAAACCGAACAAACAAAAATTTATTGCATCTGCTTAGTGGCGTATTGGTTCATAAAATCATTAGAAATAAGTTACAGGAATCTATTAATATGATTACGTGAGGGGTTTTTTTGTTTAACTTTTTTTTCCCCTAGGGTAACTTGTGACAATTGTCGCAAGTACTTTAAGCTTCTTGTGAACTTATTCTCTCTCCTTTTATTTTTTAAAATTCTTACTTTTTGCTCAAATTTGCTCTGCGCATTCTATCATGAATATCCATAAATGTTTATTATTGTTGAGATTGTTTTCACTAATGAGTAATGACACTCCTGTTGCCATCCCAGTAGGCCTAGGCATTTTTCTATTGCTTACCACAAAATTTACATTTTGTTTCCTAGCAAACTGAAAACTAATTGCATGGAGTGTCAACCAATAAAACATGCAATAGATCTAATAGTTGCTGCCCATGAGGGTTCTGCATATCTTCTTGGCTATGTTCTTGTATTTTCAGTTTAAGTTTCCCAAACAAATTTGTTTGGTTTAACACCACTGAAATCCTGAAGCCACACTGTGCACAGTTTGCTGCCTGAAAGTGTTGATCTACTCTTTTAACAAGGAATCAGTGTCATCTGAGTAGGAAGAGACCTCTATTCCATAGATTCTCCTGTCCAGTCTCCTGCTGAGAGAAGGCTAATTAGTAGAAGTCAGTCAGGGCCAGAAAGTTTTGAATACTACCAAGAATGGAAACACAATAACCTTTATAAACAGCAGTAGAGTGTCTCCAGATCAATATCCTCTTAAGGCTGAAAATAATTCTCTGAGCCTCTCCCAATATATCATGTGATCCTGTGACCACTGGACTTGTTCCAGCATGTACGTGTCTACCAGGTATTGGAGAGCCCAGAAGCGAACACAGTTCTGCAGACACGGCTTCACAAGGACTGAATAGGGTGGAAGAATCATTTCCCTGGACATGCTGGCTACACTTGTGCTAGTATTAGCAGCACTGGTTCAGTATGCCCTTGTCCTTCCTTACCACAAAAGCATGCTGCTGACTTATGTTCAGCTTGTCCACTAGGACCCCAGACCTTCCGCAAAGTTTCCTTCTATCCAGATGACACTCAGCCTGTGTGTTTGTATGGCATTATTCCATTACAGATGCGGGATTCAACATAGGATCATAGAATAATAGAACCATAGAATGGTTTGAGTTGGAAGGGACCTTAAAGATTGTCTAGTTCCAACCCCCCTGCTATGGGCAGGGACACCTTCCACTAGACCAGGTTGCTCAAAGTCTCGTCCAACCTGTCTTTGAGCACCTCCACAACTTCTCTGAGCAACCTGTTCCAGTGCCTCACCACCCCCACTGTAAAAAAATTCCTCCTAATGTCTAATCTAAATCTACCCTCTTTCAGCTTAAAGCTGTTTCCCCCTGTCCTGTCGCTACACTCCCTGATAAAGAGTGCCTCCCCATTTCTCCTGTAGGCCCCCTTGGAGTACCAGAAGGCTGCTATTAGGTCTCCCAGAGCCTTCTCTTCTCCAGGCTGAACAACCCCAACTCTCTCAGCCTGTCCTCGTACAGGAGGTGCTCCAGTGCTCTGATCATCTTTGTGGCCCTCCTCTGGATTCACTCTAACACGTCCATGTCCCTCCTGGACATTGCCTTACTTCACTGAACTTCATCAGTGTCCTAGTTTAAGTCAACTGGCAACTGAGCACCACATGGTTGTTCACCCACCCCTCCCCCCGGTGGGATGGGGAGGAGATTTGGAAGAGCAAAAGATAGAACCTTGTGAGTTGAGAAAAGGACAGGTTTTATAGTACAACACAAAAAAAGAGAAAAGAATAACAACAATAATACTAATAAGAATATGCTTATATATATATATATATGTATGTGTATATATGAGTGATGCACAATGCAATTGCTTACCACCCAGAACCCGATGTTCAGCCTGTTTCTGAGCTGCAAATACCTGCCCTTCCCTGACCAGCTTCTCCAGGTTTATAGTGAGCATGACGTCAGTATAGTACTGAATACCCCCTCGGCTAATTCAGGTCAGCTACTCTGGCAGTGTCCCCCTTCCAGCTTCTTGTGAAAATAAACCTTTTCCCAGCTGAACTCAGGAGAATGGGGTTCCTGTCAATCCATTTCTCCAGTTTGTCAAGATCACAAAATGTAACAGCCCTGCCCTTATACAGTCCAGTTTGATACTGTCAGCTAGAGAATATGCTCTGGACATCTCTAGCAACTGGCTGCATGTTGGGTTTTTTTTACTGCTGATTGCAACTCTTTGAGGCTGGCAGTCCAGGTAAATTCCACCTACATTGTTCACCCTACCCACATAGTTCATATCTGTCCAATTGGATTGGAATGGCACTAGAGGAGCCAGCACTAAGTTCTTGCTTTTGTAAACATTCACCGTTCTCTGTCTTTCTATACCAAGTCATTCATCTCATCACAGAAAACCATTAGACTGGTAAGGCTTGCTTTGCATTAAAGTGGATGCTTTGTTTTCAGTGCAGGGACTTGGAATCTCTTCTACCTAGTTGACGTTATTGTTATGAGTAACTACAGATAAATATCCACACATGTTCTGAGACTTCTTAGCAGTTGAAATGTTGAACTGTTTCTCTGTGGCAAAGAGTTTCCTTTGCACACACACATGTGAGAGCTTATCTCAGGTTACGGGAGTAATCCAAGCATTCTCAGGTACTACTCTAAACTCAGCCTCTACTCATGTGAAAAATCTCAACTGAGTATAGAGATATTTAAAACAAGTTTAAAAACACAGTCATCATTCATCATAGTTCACAACATGAATGTTCAAAGCTGCTACTGTAGTTGCTCCACATGATTCAAGCATCCTCCTTTCTGAATCAGCAAATTCAAAAGGAACCCAACATTGCAGTAAACACAGGCCTAGTTAATTCTGGTAAAACTGATGACAGGTCTAGCAGCTTACAAAAAAAGCATGCAATAAGCAGGCCTTTTTGCCTATACAAAACAGCAAATCACGGCAATTGGAAGATATTAAATGTCCCTTTGGGGAAGATTTCACATGTCTTTTGAGTGAATAATTCACTAATGTTTCACAGAATACCAGCTCAGCACTCTTCAGTGCAATCATGCTGCATAATGGTTTTTACTTAAACAGGACAAATAATAGATAGTCTAATCCTTAAGTACTAGGTTTTTTTGTTAGCATTGCCCTCCTTTTGTGTATTCTTATCACACATATATAGAAAAATGCAACTGTAGTGGAAAGGTCTATTCAAGGATCCATTTCTTCTTATACTTCTCCATTCCCATCCTCACCTGTCGTGGGTTAAAGTTAACTTAAAGTTAACTCTGTTAATATATTTTTTTTCTTTTCTCTCCCTCTTCTTCATAAATAGCTAGCAAGAGGCTGTGTTTTGGATTTAGGCTCAGGAGAAGCTGATAAGACCGATGTTTTGTTCTGCTGCCAAGGTCAGCAGACGAGCAAAGAAGCACAGCCGGTTGCTAGCATAGGATTTGCCCTTATGTTAAAACTGAAACTCAGAATAGCCAGTGATATTCCATAACATGCACGTCATTCCCAGTACATAGGTAAGAACACCCGGAAGAGTGCTCTCTTTTTTGCCTCCGCTCTGCTTTTTCGGTGCTCTCTCCTGGCTCGGCATCGCTCTTCCAAGGCCTCTTCCCCCGCCCTGCACACACACCCCGGTCAGCTCTCTCAGCCTGGGACGCCCGAATCATTATCTCTTCGCCGTGAGTTTTGGGATCCTCCCTCTCAGGGGGGATCGTTAGCTGCGGCCAGGTGGTCGTTTTCCCCACTCCGGTCTGGGACGCTCGGGCTGTTATCTCCGTTCCGTGACTGCGTCCGGGAGAGGTGCACTCACCCCCCCCCATTTGGGGGAATCGTGAGTGTAGTTCTGGGGATCGTTAGCTGGCAACAGGTGGAGCCTTTGGTCATCGAGTGGGGGGGTGGGGCAGTATCATTGTGTGTCACTCATTCTTCCCCCTCCGCTGGAATCGCTGGCCCGGAGCGGGCTGGGCCTTTGGTTATCGGGTGGGGGGGGCCAGTGTCACTGTGTATCACTCATTTGTGTATTTGTATATAGTATTGTTTTTATTATTATTGTAGTTTAGTTATTAAATGGGCTGGGACTTTGGTTATCGGGTGGGGGGGCAGTGTCACTGTGTATCACTCATTTGTATATTTGTATATAGTATTGTTTTTAATATTATTGTAGTTTGGTTGTGTAGTTTAGTTATTAAATTGTCCTTATCTCAACCCACGAGTCCTCTTCACCATTTAACCCTTTTAATTCTCTCCCCTATCATTGGGTGGGGTAGGGAACTGTGTGAGCGGGTGTGTGTGGCTTGGCCCCGAGCCAAGGGATAACCCACCACATCACCCCCTTTCTTTTTTCTCTTTTTCAGTTGCAAATGTAAGACATTCTACCCTTCATATAGCTAAGTCTCATGTTATACCATGAAATTATAGTTGAATGCTATTAAGCACCCCAAAATAACCATTTCTCAATAGAATTAGTCAACAGTGCACATTACTTGCATAAAAGAAAATAAAAGCCAGTTTTATTATATATGTGTGGATTGTTTTGCTTGGTTTTGGAGGAAGGATTTACAATATCTGGAAAAAACTTTTTGTTCTAGCATTGTCCTCTCTTTTCTAATCTCCTTCCTGTAGGAAGATCCATCTATGTTCATCTTTCTTAGCTGAAAGTACACCTATGTCATTAAAAGTATGTATTTTAAATCACATAATTATAGAAAAGGTTGTAAGGCATTAGGGGTATGTCATGAATGGTACTGTTGCAAAATGTGAAACTTCAGAAGGAGCATTCCTGAGTAAGCAATAGTTTTTTTTCTAATTTTTGTGGTTTGATTTAAATTTAACACAGTAAATGAGAAGTTTTGCTATTGACTGTTACATCTGCTTGTAATATTTTTGAGTCTAAAATACTGTAAAAAATAAGGGCATAAAACAGTTTTAAAAATGAATATGCAAAGATTTGCCATTTAATTTCCATATCAAGTGCAGTAAGAATTACATACAGAATATTTTAGACAAGGCAAAACTCTAACTTATGACAATGCCTTTTTTAAATGAGTTCTGTAGCTCAAGCATACAGCTACATATATCTGCTACTGGTTTTGGAAATCTATTCAGAACTATTCTTTTGCTGACAGCTGTGAATTTAGCTTTATTGTTTAAAGTACAGTTTTCTAAGCCTGAAATAGACAAGGACATAGCTATTTACATGTGCTGGAAATCAATTTTTTTTTTTCTAAAGTATTTCACAATAATTACAAGTATAGAGAGCTTTTAATAACAATCTAGAAAAGATATAACCTAAGTTGTTAGTAGGCAAAATACTACTGGATATCAAAGAGCAATTAATATCAAGTATCAGTGACTAAAGACTTTCTAAAGCCTAAAATAAGGCTTTCTAAGTGGCACTTATAGATGATTTACTGACTAGAAACTAAATAAGCTTTCTAAACCATGGTTCTTAATGGCTGATCTCTTGCCGAATGAAACCGCTAAGTTGAAGTTCAAATTATGTTCTTCCAAGAGGGATGTCAAACCTGTTGGGTGCTTGTAACAGCATTAGGCTTCCAAGGTGAAGTGTAAGTCAGGCATAGGGTAGGTACAAGTCATCAAGCAGTTCTTTGCATGGTATATTCCTGAGGGTTTTGTTTGCTTTCTTTCCAGATAAAAAATCAAGAGAATTTTCAG
>NW_010143310.1:54852-71112 GCF_000699245.1 Pterocles gutturalis
ACCTTATCTGCAGAGTGTTTCTTTTCAATGGAAACTACAAGTCAAAACATTTAAGAACTTTATTTTTTGGTAAACTGATACAATTTGCAGATACTAGGGAATTAATTGATAAAGTTTCCAAGAATAAAGATAATCCGTCATGATCTTCTCCTTCTTCCCCAAAGTGACACTAGACCATTGATTGCTCTGTTCTCTATAAAGGCCTGGTCTCTTACGATTTATGCTTACTCCTATGGGAAAGGTGGGGTTTTTTTAACCTGGAAAAATATTTTTGCATATGTTTCAGTGACTAGTGATGCTGTACTTGTTTTCCTATAGGAGCATATACAGAGCTTTCCTCAGAGATTAAACCTCTGAGAAGGAAGTTTGGAGACAGAATTTTAAGGCAGAGGCAAGAAGAAACCTTATCCAACAGATTTCAAATTTATCTCAAACCTGAGGAGTTAAGTGGAATAATTCTAGAATCATTGAGGGGGAAAAATTGCACTTTTTTATGTGCCAAAAGTTAGGCTGGGTATAGTCCCCCCTCTTCCCTTAGAAGTTGCTAGTAAATTTTTGTGGGAGATGTGACTTGCCCCTCTGTTTCTGTGCCAACATTTTTCCACAGTAAATTGGCATAATTTTGACCTCATATCTTCTCTAATTTACTGCAGAGAATGTTTCTTTGTTCTGTAGAAAGAGGGAGAGCCTTAACTGTGAAATTCACTTTAGCTTTATTGACTTCCATGGATTTGTTTTAATATCTAGCAGCTGTATTTTTGGTCAACAATATACATACACAGTCCTGGATTTTTAATAAAGAAATCTGAGTATTAAATTAATAGGATTTTATTTCTTTCAAACAGTAACTACAATCAACTGAACCTGTTACAAATTCTCTCTGAAAACTTTCACAGAATTTATTTGGTGATTTTAATAATTAAAAAAAAAAAACAAAAACAAACAAACAAAAAAAACAACCCAAAAACTAGAGCAAGGCAGTACTTGGAATTTCTCTAATGCACAATCACGTTCACTGCCCAGAGCAACCATTTTGTAGTTCTTTACACTAGGGAAAAGATCTAATCATTAGCTTCTTTAGCTAATTCAGAGACATTTATCCTTTCCTAAAATATAATTATTAAGTAGGTTAAGTTATCCTTCATTAAAATATCCATTGTTTCTTTCATATCTTATATTTTTTTTTAAAGCACGATGCTTTATTTAAATATATTTATTTTGGAGCCACCATCACCTCATTCTTTTTATTAATTACTATTTGGCCAATACTCTTTGTGATTTTGTTAAGTTTTGAGTCAGAGGCTATAGCTGAATTTAATGCCCTTGGTCTTAAATTTCATGTTTTAATATTTAGGTGTTCAACTTTTTTTTTTTTTTTTTTTTTTTTAAGATAAGAGCCTTGATAGATATTCTCCCTTCTCCATATTCAAGCAGACACTTTCCACAAGAGTCACTGTAAGTAAGTGTAGGGTTTAACAGTTCTAAAATAACTCAGTGTGGAAAGCTGTCAAGTCCAGTGAATTTATCAGTAGACAAAAGCATAACCATACCTATCTGGTCTATTGCCTTTTACAGCATTTTCCTGCATTGCAGAAAGTTGTGTGAAGTTATTGGTTCATTGATTTGAGTTTTGTAATTCAGTAGGTAGGCCAGGCTGAAGACAATTATGGGGTTTTATTCTTTTTTTTTTTTTTTTTTTTGTAACTTAAAACTTTTTTTTGTACTATTGCTGAGGCAGTAAAAAGGAAATGATGTCAAGTTCAGCTTTAGCCTTATCTTGGCCTTCCTGACCTCATCCCTACACAATTGGGCAGCATCCCTACACTTTTCCCAGGATACCTGTCCCTGTTTCCACTGCCTGTGAATTTCCTTTGTTGTGGTTTAACACGCTCAGCTAGCAGCCACACGGTTGCTCGCTCACCCTCCCCCCTTCCGGGGATGGGAGAATTAAAGAGGTAAAGGGAAGAGAGACTCCTGGGTTGAGATAAGAACAATTGAATAACTAGAATACAACAAAATTGAAAATAATAATGATAATAATAATAGTAGTATATACAAATATACAAACGAATGATAGACAATGCATTGGCTCACCACCTGATGACCAAGGCTCAGCCTATTCCCAGCTAATGATCCTGCAGTAGGGAGAGTCTAGAAACCACAGTCCTGGAACAGAGATAAGAGCCCAAGTGTCCAAGAGACCAAGATCCAATCAAGAGTGGGACAACCCCATGAGAGAGGGAGATGACCAAGAGCAAGAGGGGGATGACCCAGAGACAGAACTCCCAGACAGATCCTCATCCATATACTGAGCATGACATGCATGATATGGAATAGACCATTGGCCAATCTGGGTCTCAACCGAAAACCTAAGGTGGAATCCTAGGCTAGTAATTGGGGCTGTCGTCCCTCCCAGCCTCTCCTGCACCTGCAGACACTGGCACAGCAGAGAAGCTGAGAAGTCCTTGACTGTCCTGGCAGCAACTATAAACATCAGTATGTTATCAGCCTTCTCCTCAGCACAAATCCAACACATAGCCTTATACCAGGTACTCCGAAGAAAGTCAATCTCATGTCAGCCAAAACCAGGACAAGCTGTAAGTTTGCTTTCCTAAATTTCAAGGTCCTGACTACTCTTCACCTGACTCTTACCTCTCAGGGTTCTGAACTCTGACAGTGTGTGATCACTGCAGCCCAGGCTGCCTCCAGTCTTGACAACACTGATTAGTCACTTGTTGGTGACCATCAGGTCCAGCATTGCATTCTCTCTGGAAGGTCTGTCCTGGCTTAAGAAGTTAACCTCAATGCACTCTAGGATTTTCCTGGATTGCCTACAACCCACCATACTGCTTTTCCAGCAGATGTCAGGGTGGTTGAAGTCCACCAGCAGTGCAATTACTCCTGTAGATGGAATAAGAAGTCTTCATCAATAGGTTCCTTTTGATCAGGATACCTGCAGTAAATACCAACCACAAGGTTCTTACACCAACCACAGAGTTACTGCATGACTCCTAAAATAAAGTTTCAAAATGAAAAGGACACCATAGATATATTCTTTCTCTGTCTAATCTATCTTTATATTTAAACATGCACACACACACTTTAAATCAAGATTAACCTTAATTATACCCTTTTTTTGCTTAAAAGGTAAGGAAAGGTGTTGGAAACTAGACTACCAATCCTTAATTGTGTCCTCAAATTTAAAATTATTTTATCATCTCTTTCATACTCTAGGAAGAAATGTTGTGCATTATTATGATGTTGCTTTGCATGATCCCAGGTACATGCAGTAAATTTCTTCGATTATTGAATTCAGGATGGGGTGGTTTGGTTTTTATTTTTATTTTATTGTATTTTATTTTATTTTACTTTATTATTTGATTTGATTTTTTCTCCATAGTGTCTGAGAGTTAAGACACAACATGAGCCCCAGTTACTGGGTAACAACTCAAACAAACCTTAACTGTTTTGGGAAAAGGGAGAAGTTGTGAGGGTGTGGCTGATCACATATCTTGGTTGTTTCTGTATCTATCATAAACAGATAGAAGAGCCTTTGATACAAAAATATATTTTAAAAATGTAGCTGTACATCAGGGGGGAATAGTGAATGCACCATTCACTTAGTGAGACTGCTTGTCATGTCCTTTTAAGGATCTTGTAGTGTTGCCTGGAGACTTAGGATCTTGCCAGTGAGCTAAAAGGGCCCAATACATAACCCATTAATGTCAGTGGAACAATCCTCATAGACTTAAATGAACTTCAAATCAGGACAAGTAAGTGCTCGTGTCAGTATTTTACCTGAGTCATATATGTGCCCACAAAGGGGAGGAGAGGAGAGGATTGCAAGTTAGAATGAAACACTTTCAGGTCCCAGCAGTATATCTCACTAGGTATGATTTGATGGTCCTAAAATGGCCCTGGTCTTTGTTTTATACTGGCATTAATGAACAATATGAGCTGATAGCTTCTAGCAGACACATAGAAGCAGCTTTTGTACAAAAAAGACACCTGTCTATCAAAATAAAGTAACTCACAGCAGTTGCAAAACCTCCTTTCTAGCAGCTTTATTGTTTTCCTACTTTTAGAAACTCTCTTATACCAGAATTTTGTCCTGTTCTGTAGCTGAGGAAAATTTTATTAATTTCTTTTCACAGCACAAATTCTAACAGGGTGAGACATGGATGAATACTTATTTTCAGGTTATAATGAAAAGTACTTTTCAGATACAATTGCAGCCATTATTAGTCTCTGGCTAGGTCTTGAATTTTTAATTTAGCACAACTCAGTGGTGCGGTGATAGATAAATAGGTAGGATGACCTATCATTTTGGGTGGGGGGAAATTACATGTTGTTGAAAACAGATGTGTTAAACTTAATTTACTTGTGTTTACCCTTGCCCACATTGTAGATATGGCTGAAACAACAGTAATAGTGTGCAGTTTCTTTTTAAAACAAGCAAATATGAATAATTTATTTTGGGAAATACCACTGTAAATGTAGACATAAAAATTTCTGTTGACTGAAGAAGCTCAGTGGACACTGAGAGAACACCCACTATGGGTCAGTAACAAGAGCAATTGATGTTCTCACTTCTTAGCAAAAATCACATAATTCTGGGAAGGAGATAAACATATAGTTGAACAGAGGATACAGACTGCAGCTTATTTTGACAGATTGCCCTTAGTGCTGCAAAAAGGATGTGTATCTACTCTGACTTGATACCATTTTTTTCCTCTGCATTATCTAGTCCTCATTTGTATAGATTTTGGAACCTCTGAAGATAGGTCTTAGATATAGACCTATAGATATAGCTGGGAATTTATCTTTCAGAGTGACTGTCATGAAACAGGAGCTGCTGTCAAATAAAAAGTCTCATCAAATGTGCAGTTTTTCAGTATAAAGTGGAGGGGAAGAAGAAGGAAAGATGTAATGGGAAATGGTGTATGTCTAATTTACTGATTGATTTGCTACTGAAAATACTTTGTTGTATTGAAGACTGGAAGTTTATTTGCAGTTTAGCTTATAATCCCTTGTTTTTTCCAAACATTTTCTGAAAACTGAAATCTTGAACAGATGAAATAAATGTCCTTAGCAAAATCACAGTGAATGTGTGAAATGGAATTTTAAGATGCTCACAAAACAAAATGTTATTGTCTTACACACTTAAGATGTAATCTACATGAAGGTTACATAATTGGTTCAGTTTTAAGACTAATTGCACATCACATTGCATCGCCAAATCTGCCAGTGTCCATCATGTTTATGCATTACTGCAGACAAAGGAAGTGTCAATGAATGAATAATGTGCCTTACATTGGTGTAAGTAATTAGGTTTTGTGTGCTTACAGAAGTTCAAAACACTTTTGAACATCAAGAAGATTAATTTGAGAACTAAAACATGCAGTGAGATCAAGAACAGCTCTGGAATGAATTTCTGTATCTTCTATTCAGAGTGAGATATGAAATTTAACAGAGTGCCATACAATAGTGGCTGATGTCTTCCATGTCCCAGATGGACTCCACTGTCACCAGCTGAGGTGAAGATTCATTCTCTTTTATTGCAAATGTTCCATTTTGGAGAGCTCCTTAATTATACAGTGAGTTGGAGGAAAAGTGCACTTATATTGGAAACAAGTACCAAAGAGACAAGATTACAACTGGTCAATTTGCTCCCAACAAACTTATCCAGACTTAAGATACTAAAAAAACCACAGCTGACCAAACAAACAAACAAAAACGTCATAAAAACCCAGCAAGAGCAAAAAAAAAAAGGAACAGGAAGGGTTTTCCTTGACCATCAAGTCCAATTATCTGTTACTGTAGGTTACTTGTGACACAATCTTGTTCATATACTCACATCTCCCTTTGTTAGAGCTAGTCCATGTCTGGAGGGTTTGGTTTTGTTTTTTTTTTTTTTACTCTTTGTTTTAGGCACTACTTCACAGCTTCTTTCTCTAATGCCTAGAAATAATCTTCTAATTTATAGTGCAATTTTCACACCAAATTACATACCTTTGTTCTAGCAGTGATACTGTCTTTTAACTTTAATAGGCTTTCCCTCTCCCTTATGTTTGTTCCCAGATGTACTTATAGAGAACAATCATTACCTTCTTATGTTTTGCTAGGCTAAACAAGACAAGGTTTTTTGGTCAGTTCAGGTAAGATGGGCTCACCCTCCTGTGCTTGCTATGCACTGATTGCCTTTCAAAAAACTATCAGAAGGCACACTTATTGGAAAGTAGAGCTTCAGTGTATGCTGCTTTATTGGGTCTGTCAGAGCTGGAGTCAGTATCCCCCCAGCAGCCCTCCCAGTGCTGAGTGTGACCCTGGCAGCCAGCAGGGGGTGTGTAACACAGCTTGGGAGGGGGCGGAGCCGGGACAGCTGACCCGGATTGGCTGTTCCAGACCATGTCAGCTCAGCTCAGCCATAACAGCCAAGGGCAGGGAGGAGGAGGGGGGCATTGGTTACTGGGTTTGTCTCCAGGAGCAGCTGCTGCACACACTGAAGCTCCGCTGTCCCGGGCAGTGGGGGGCCATTGCTTACTGAGGGGAAGTAGAGAATAGCATCTTTGTTTACCTTTTGTTTCTGTGCCTGGCCTTGGCCTTTGCTTTAATTAAACTGCTTTTATCTTGACCCACGAGTTTTTCATCTTATTCTCCCCCTTTATTTTGCTGAGGGGCCTGGTGGGCACCTGGCATCCAGCCAAGGTTAACCCACCACATCTGCAGAGCATTCAGAAAGCCTTGCAAACTTATTTCAGACATAAGTCTAAAAGCTTGCGCAAGAAACTGTTTTCAAGCTACAGCTAATGAAATCTATAAGTCAAAACTGCAGATAATCTAAGTTCATTAATAATGATGCTACTCTATCAACAGAAAATTCTGGAAAATTAGACCAGTCCAAATTACTGTGCATCACAAGCTAGACCAGGAGGATTTTATTTTCCTTATAGAACAGGAGAGGAACTGAATTTAGAACAAAACTAAACCAAATAATATATTGTTACCTCAATAAAAAAGTCAGGTATCTACCTTCCTTATCCTACAAAAAAACCTACTGAAATTAAATATAGTATATATGCTTGTGTCTGAGGTTTTACACCGGGACCATGTATTGGGCACAACTGGCAATGCTTGGTGCCAGGTGGCTGTGGAGGGAGTCCATGAGCTGCCCTGGGCCAGCCAGCTCAGCAGCCAGGGAAACAGCCCGCTGGGCCCCACCACTGCAACAGCCAGGGTAGCCTGTGTCGCTGCTGTTCAAACACATTTAAGAAAGGGCAGCAGTAACGAGGGACATGAAATACAACAAGGAGACCCACAAAAGAACAGAAAGACATACGAAAGGAGACACCTGAAGATACATGCAAGGAGACGTGTGAGGGAAAGGGAGGAGAAACAGAGAGGGCACATGTAAAGGCATGCTGTTAGGGACATGACTGGAGATGCTCTCTTAGAAGAAGGTGGTCCATGACAGAGAAGGTATCTTTGAGGGATCATTGCCCGTGGAGAAGACTACACTGGGATGTGGGTGAACCTAAATGGACGGTGGACCATACAGGAGTCCATGGCAGGGTGGGGACGCCCTAAAGGGATTGTAGCGTGCAGAGGAAACCTCACTGGGGTGGGGATGCCTCTGAAGGGATGGTGGACCACAGAGCAGCCCACATTGTCTCAGAGTTACCTCTGAGGGACCATGGCCCATGGAGGAGTCCTTGATGGTACAAAAAGAACAAATAAGAAACACAAAGCAGTGAAGAAAATCAAGTCCAAAGCAGGGAGTGACAGAAATAAACGACTACTAACATCAACCTCCCGCACTACCAGATGACTACAAAGGGATTGTGAGAGACTGCTTGTAACTGTTGGCAAAAACAAGGGAAGCTGAGCCTAGAAAGGAGGAAGGAGAGGTGTTGAACTGGAGTTGAGCGTGGAAAGGGGGAACGAAAAGTGTTTCCCTAAGTGTTTGTTTAATTATTTGTTGTCTTTCTTTTTTCCTCTTAATAGCCACATCAGTAATTAAAAATTTATTCTAATTGGTCATTAAGGAAATTGTTTTAAATTCCCTGTGTTGAGACTGCTTTGTCCACAAAAATCCAACAAATTCTTGAGGCAGTTTAAACACAAAATTATTATATTTAGATCCTCAAAATCTAAGCATAACTGTCATCCTGCAGTGACCTAAAATCATCTTCTAAGTTTTTTATGGTATATAAGCCTCCTGGCTTCTGAAGGGACCCTGACTCAGGCAGGCCCACCTCTGTATGCAAGGCTCTATATTCAGCGGCTGCAGCAGTTAAACAAAATATAAAGCCATAATTCAGTGCTCTCCTCTGAATGTAGTTGGAAGAAAATCTGAGCCAGTTTCATTCATTTGTTAATTCATTTCAATAAGTTTAAAGCTCTGCTTCTGTGTGTCTTATCCTAGTTCAGCCAATGAAGGTAAATAGATGCTTCTAGATTACAGACCATTCAGCCTATTTAGGCTTTTGCTGTAAGAAGGCTCTTTGTTCTTATTTGTTGATGTTGACAGTGATGAGGTGGGCAGGGTTGGAGGTAGAAATCTACATCTTAAAAGTCTACTTCTGAAGTATTGCTAAGGAAGAAAACCAATGTATTCAGCCACATGTTATAATGCTAACACAGAACTTTGAGATAACTACTAGTAGTAGTTCCTACATTTTTTAAATGTTCTTCATGATTGCAAGGACAGCATACTCTTAAATCTGTTCTTTGTGACAGTTTTTATTCCATCTGTGTGTATGTACTTACTAGTGCTGTTTTACTGACTCTCGAAATTTTATCGTGCCTTACAATATTTGATGATACATTTTTATTTAGCACAAAAATAGCTGAGCTGAAACCAGTGGAGTCATGATAATTTATTGTAACCAAGAACCTTAAAACCCAGTGCACTGAGCCACATGGTTATATGAGAATCTCTGCTTTTGGTGTTATTGTACATTTCTAGCCATAATGCCGTTGTTTATGAGGAAAAACTTTTCTCTTTTTGTTCTTTAAATTCTAATGAAATGAACTTACTAAAAAATGTAGCCAAGGGCTGAAATTATGTATCTGATTTCAGAAAGTGATTATATCGTTATCATAGTTAGAAAAAATTTTAAGTCAAATCTCAGACAAATTGTAGATTTTCTGCTGCATATAGAATTTGTATTATGTATATTCACACACATATACATGCACACATATATATGCATACATGTAGCTTTTACTCCAAACATGTAAATAGACAGAAAATAGAATTGTCTTCTAATAGAGCCCCTTTTATGTTGGATTAAGCTACTCATTTTGTGTAGCTAAATGGGAGAACTATCTTATTAATTAAGAAATTTTAATTACTTCAGTGAAATACCTGCAGATGCCTCTGCAAAGCTTTTAACTGGTTTCATGTCCCATAATGTAACTTATTAAAGACCCAGAGATGTTAAGCTTTTTTAATGCCATGTTTATCTTAAATAATTAATTTATGATTACCTCTGTACTAATATTTTGTTCAATTTCTAATACCTAACAATTCTTAGAGAAGGTTAGGCACCTTAATTGTCTACAATCTTGTATTTCTGTTTATCAATAAATCTCAAGAGAGGAACAGAACAAATAAATGAAAGAAAAATCAGTAGAAGGAAAACATATCTTTAAAAGTTTTAAAAATACTTAAAATTTAAACAGTCATAATTCTGAAATAAATTTCATCAAGTATATAGACTGGTCATCTGAATGATATCTCTAAAAAACAAACAGCCACCACCAACAACAAATTAATATAATGTTATAAAAGAAATTTTAGCTAAACATTGATAACAACCCTCTATGTAAGCTGTTGGAACCTACCTAGTGTTCACTGTTGTCAGTATTTGTTCAGTCAGAGGGCAAGCTACATGCTGCAGAGTTGATGCCTGACTTGGTATACTCTGCTATTGAAATAAATGTAAAACTATCCAGGAAAAGATGCAGAGGTAAGAGCTAAACTGTTTTTTTTTTTTTCAGGGTGACTTACTACTGTTTGTCTAGCAATTAAATATAGAGTACTGAAGGCTCCATTCAGTATTGCCAGCAAAACTATTAGCAACCAGTCTCACTTGATTGCTTGTGTTGTTTCTAGCCCAGTACCTACTTGAATTTAAGTCACCTGAAGTCAGATATCAGTTGATGACTTCAATAGTAAACTTAATACAGGGATTGTCTTGATCCTAGAGAAACAAAGCATGGCACTACATAATTTTGCCTCTCCTTTCTTCTTTTGTGCCCTCAACACATAGGGCGTTGTTAGTACATAAGGTGACTAGGTCAAACCTCTCACTGCCACAGACTTTCTTCTCAATGTTGAGACAAAGCGGGGAAGCTAATATTGATTTATTAGTTTGACATCTTCCTTCCTACTGACCAAGAAGAGTTTTCAGTCTGCAAAGCAGCCAGGATATTACTTTCTACAACTGTCCTGGTTTCAGCTGGGACAGAGTTAACTTTCTTCACAGTAGCTAGTGAGAGGCTGTGTTTTGGATTTGTGCTGAGGAGAAAGCTGATAGCATTCTTATGTTTATAGTTGCTGCCAGGACAATCAAGGACTTCTCAGCTTCTCTGCTGTGCCAGTGTCTGCAGGTGCAGGAGAAACTGGGAGGGAGCAAAGCCCCAATTACTACCCTAGGATTTGACGTTAGGTTTACAATTGAGACCCAAATTGGCCAGTAGGCTGTTCCGTATCATGCATGTTATGCCCAGTATATAGATGAGGCTCTGTCCAGAAGTCCTCTCTCTGATTCGCCTCCCTCTCGGGGTTGTCTTAGTCTCTTGGACACTTGGGCTCTTGTCTCCATTCTGGGATTGCTCTTCTGGGACTCTGCCCGTGCTCCAGGAGCATTAGTGGGGAACGGGCTGAGCCTTGATCACCTTGATGGTGAGCAATATCACTGTGTACGACTCATTTGTACATTTGTATGTATTACTGCTACTATCATCATTGTTATAATTATTTTATTTTGAATATCATTGTAGTTTAGTTATTAAATTGTTCTTATGTCAACTCATGAGTCTCTTTTCCCATTACCCCTTTAGTTCTCTCTCCCGTCTCTGGGAGGGGGGAGAGTGATTGAGCAGTTGTTGTGGTATTTATTTTGCTAGCCAGGGTCAAAACTACAACGATATAGTTAAAGCTACATAACTTTACATGCATTGATTTATTTTAACATTACGCTTTGACCAGAAGTGCAGCAAGAATCAGAATGCAAAAGGAGGTTATGTCTGAAGGAAGAGGTGAAAGATCAACGAGGCTACATCACAACTGATTCATCCTCCCTTTCCTACTGCAGCCAGCTGAAATTCCCTACCTTGACAAAATGAAATTTAAGACCTGTTTGAGTTACCAGCGTTACTTGCGTTTTATCACCTACTGGTGATGACTGTCTGATAATGAAGCTTAAGAGTTCATATCTCAATAAAATTTATTCTCCTGTAGTTGCTACTGCTTGATTATACCAGGCCTAGGCATTCAGACATAAAACTCTATAACTGAGTTTTTCTTCTAGATAAAAAAAATTGAGGATCACCCACATACTATGTTAATTTTTAATAAGCTCTTTAGTTGATTGTGCTGAAAAAAATGCACTGGAAAAGAACACTGAATATGTTTATATAGAAAATATAGGGGTTTTTTAAGTAAAATATGTTTACAAATTGTTTCTAATGGGCTCAAATGGCTAGACTATCTTCATAAAAGCAATAATGAATGAGAACAGAATCTTATCTTTTGTATGTTTTAGGATCATTGGTGGGCACTTCGTATGACAATGAAGGTGCAGTAAACATCTAAAGTAATCCTCTTGTTATTTTCCTCATGAATAGAAGAAAAGTCAGTTTAAAACACTTCTGAAAAGTCTTTTCAAAGTGTCTTTAAATTCTTCTACTGGTTAGGTATATAAAGGTATAATGAAGATTCTTGAACTTTCCTGCTAAAGCAGAGAATAGAACTGTTTAGGATTTTCAGCTATAATGTTTATTTCCCTACTAAAAATGTCACATTTTGAGAAAATTAGCTTGTTTAAGAACTATAATGATTTTCAGCCTAAAAATGTAAAACATTGAAGAAAATGGAGAGAGATTTTTGTTTGTTTCTTTTTTTGTTTTTATTTTAGGAAGGCACACTCAAACTGCTATCTAAAGATACTTTGAATACATGTCAAAAGAAAGATATTTTAAAGACAGAAGGTTATTTTTGTTTTTTTTTGTAATTGATAGCTGGACATAGTGAAATTCAACTAAAGTCTTAAAGTTAAGCATATGATAAACTTTGCTTAAACTTATAGGGTGGACATAAAGTGAGAGACAAATGTAGGAGCTGAGTTGGAAAGTGGAAAAGTGGTATTAGATCTTAGATAATGCCATAAAAATTATATAGTAACACACGTTAAAAGATAAATTGTAGTAAGAGGTGCAAAACTGAATTCTTTGCACACAGGAAGTGACAAATCATGTTGGATTAACTTGGAAATCAAAAACAAATTGGAAAATGTCTAAATGAATATCAGAAGTAGCTCTGCTAATGTAAAGAACACTGTGAAAGGCTTGTTGCAGAAAATACTGCAAGAGAAACACTTAATAGTGAGCAAGGACAAAAAGGAGAAACAAATATGACTGGCAAAGGATATATTTCTCGAGGGGGATAAATGCATACAACAGAAAAGAGAAACAATAAAAAGAATGTAGAGTAAAAAACCAAAACCAAAACAAGACAACCACATAAGATGTGAGCTAGATTAAATGTTAAGATCTTTTTAATAAAAATGTCATGCTCTTAAGGGTAAGAATTTGTGTCAAATTACAGGACAGTTTAATGTTCACATTATCTTCTAACAAATAGAGATAACAGGAACCTAACTTTTGTCACCTTGTGCAGAGGAGCATTTTAATCAATGTATTAAGAAAAGAAAAATGCATGTCAGTATTAATCTGCACAAATATATGTCTGAGACATTCATCTAGTCTCACTTGGTTGGGTGGGAAAGGTATTTTGGGGCTATGGTACTTTACATCATAAGGTAACTAAAATAGGGCAGGTTAATGACCTTTGTATGTGGATGTTAGATCAATGCCTGACATGTTCGTTGTGTCTTCTCTTACAAAAAAATATCGGGTGAGATCAACAGTGATCCTAGTGCCCTGTCACTTGCTGGTATGACACCCCTGCCTGGAGGCTACGGCACAGGAACTGTGTACTCCTGGTTCCTGTCTGGACCCTTCTGGTGTGCTGCAGGGCCAGGCTTAGCACATATATGCTGCTGCATGTAGCACGGGTGGAATGCAAGACTCAGAAAGAGAAGTTCTGTCAGAGATAAGACTTCATTGTCCTAGTGTAAAAGCTGCCATGGATGAGATTAAACTCATCCCAGTGCCATCACGGTTGGTTGTCTAAAATGAGGACTAGGGCTCAACATAAGAAGGCTGTTTTAAGGAATTTCTTCTTGTTTAGGGGCTGCTCTTCTGGAAGCTTGAAACTGGGAACAGTTTGGTGAAATTAGAGTAAACAAAGGTTACAACTTTGTGGATATAAGAAGAAAGTAACTGCTACATTCACTAGAACTGCTATATATATAGTTTTTAAAATAAAACCATCAGTATCATGCACAACCTATTATTTGAAGAAAACTAAATGTCCTGAAAGATGTGCTTCAAGATTAGAGAAAGAATTATTTTAAAAATCAGAAGAACTGAGAAATGAAATACAAACAAGCATGTACAACTGGTTTTTTTTAAAGAATGAAGCTATACTGTTCTTGCATGAGATGTTAGTTCACTGCTTGCCTTGGTACAGAAAATGTAGGAGGTGTTGCATTTAGTCCAAGAGCGAGTCAGCATGTACTCTGTCAGATTTTCCAAAAATAGTACCATCAGCAGCTTCTGCACAATCCTGCAGAAAAAAAAAAAATAAATTGTCTGATTAATCACCCTTGCCAAATACATAGAAAATATCTTAGCAGACAACAGAAGGATGGAGAGGAAGAAAAACTAAAAAAAAAAAAATTATGCTCATGTCTCTGGAAGTTGCATTTCATCATTTCCTCAAATGTGTGTTAGGTGTCTATTAAATACACTGGATCTTCTGTACTATACATGGCACGAGTCTGTGAGTGCACGTATAAATATACAAATAAGGAAAGCTTCTAAAACTTCTAATTCCTCCATCATTGCAGTTAAGCATCAAATACAGTTGGTTAGAGGGATTTTTTTCCTTGGGTTTGTTCTGTTAATGTGTTAATTTCACTGCCACACAAAAGGTGGCAACTGAGCAATGGGAGAGGCTGGAAGATGAGGGAGAGGAAAAATACTGATTTTGTTTAAAAGCCCTGCTGCAATTCTTTCTTCTTCCTTGCCTTCCAGTCACCTGTGTATTTACCTCACCTCCTGCATAGCCAGTGGGACAGCTAGCAAGTGTGTTACGCAGCTGTGTTCAAGTCCCAGTAAATATGAAGTTACTGAAAATGAACGTCTTCTGCAAAGATGCCTCCTGTTTTGAAAGGAAATCAGTATTGTTTGCACACTGAAAGTTAAGAGATGAATTTTGTGTGGTACCATTGGACTGCTACTATTCAAAAAAGTTCTTCAGAAGAAATGTAATTCTGTTTGGCAAAAATTGCTTTTTATGTACTGAAAGTCAACTTATATTAAGAGCATTCAGACAGCATTGAAGTTATCCCTTTATTTGAACAATGTGATAATGGCTGTGTGTTTTTATCTGCACAGTCAGAAATGATATGGTTTAAACTCCATTGAAGAATGAAGTAATGCACCCTAAGGTTTACAAAAATCAGTCTATTGAAATAAAAAGCATAATTCATATTTATTTGATTGTTTGCATAATATCAGAGACTTTGTGTCTGAAACATAACACATTAAGAAAATTTTATCTTAATAAAAATATCTGCATTGAAGCAGTTAAATGAACAGCAGCTTAATGCAGCTCCAGAGCCATTCAGAATTTTTTTCCATATGTAGTCTTGAAGTTGGACTCCCTCTCAATTTTATGTATTAAAACTTACTTTCCTAAATAAAGACTAGATTATTACGTCTGTGATAATTTGGGAATAATAATGTGTCTGACAGTGAACTAAAATCCATTAGGTTTTTTTATAGATGGACTTGGGCTTCAATTTTGCTGATTATGTGCTTTTGTGTGATATGCTGTATCAGTAGGATATCTCACTAGTGAAAGTTTGGAATATGCACAAGAAAAATAAAACCTTTTTCCCTCTGCATATTTTGTACCCACTTGAGTCAGACTGTACAATATGCTAATTTCTTGTATGCAGCAACTCTTTTAGGTGGGACCAAAAGACTTCCTTTTCCTACACTGTGCTTTCTTTGCATGTGTCCCCTCTGAACATGTAGAAAAATTGGCAGCAGTTTCTTAGAGGGCATACAGAAAAGGTGAATACATCGTTAACTATTCCCTTACACACTCACACCAGATGATATTTCAATTATTGTAACTTTTTGGTCATTTTCCATAACTAATTAACAATGTACAAATATTTTTTGTCAGATGGTATTGCCAGTTAGCGGTGACAAAAATAGATGAACTCATTTGTGACAAGTGGAGACTTGCATTAACAGAAACTTTACCTTGCCAGGAGAATTTTTGGTGGTCTATCATTAAAAAAAGATATAAAAATAAGTTTGGGTTAGTTAAAAGAAATGTTCTGTTACTTCAATCAATAAAAAGGTTGTGAAAATTCCAAAAAGTAACATGGAATTCAGTTATAAAGTAGGTTTACAAAAGAAGTGAGTGAGATACACACTACTCTGCTCCCCCTCTACTCTGCTCTCGTGAGACCCCCCCCCCGGAGTACTGTGTTCAGATGTGGGGCCCCCAACATAAAAAAGACATGGGCCTGTTGGAGCGAATCCAGACAAGGACCACAAATATGGTCAGAGGGCTGGGGCACCTCCTCTGTGAGGACAGGCTGAGAGAGTTGGGGTTGTTCAGCCTGGAGAAAAGAAGGCTCCAAGGAGAGCTAATAGCAGCCTTCCAGTACCTGAAGGGGGCCTACAGGAAAAATGGGGAAATACTCTTTTATCAGGGAGTGTAGTGATAGGACAAGGGGTAATGATTATAAACTGAAAGAGGGCAGATTAAGATTAAATATTAGGAAGAAATTTTTCACTGTGGGGGTGGCGAGGCACTGGAACATGTTGCCCAGGGAAGTTGTGGATGCCCCATCCCTGGAGGTGTTCAAGGCCAGGCTGGATGAG
>NW_010143310.1:71143-79487 GCF_000699245.1 Pterocles gutturalis
GCCACCTGGTCTGGGGGAAGGTGCCCCTGCCGGTGGCAGGAGGGTTGGAACTTTATGATCTTTGAGGTCTTTTCCAAACCAAACCATTCTGTTCTGTAACATTCTACTTCCAATAAACAGCGTAATAGAGAAGTTCGATGTAAAGTAGATTAGCTGGCTTAAAGGCATTGCAGAATTTTTCTTTTTGGATTGGAGTGCATGATCATCAAACTATGCCTGGCCTTCCTGGGCATTTAATCATTTCCAAGTGAACGTAAAAATTCTTATCATTTTTTCACACTTCAATAATTTTGTAAGCTACCTGTGCAATGGTACACCATTCTTGCTTTCAAAGCCTAGATTGTATATGCAAGCTTTTTTTGTTGGAGGTATAAGATGAGAGAAGGCAAGACTGAAAGGGACTGCAAGAATGCATATAACCACCTGAATTGCCTGAAAATATGACCACCTGTGCTCATCCTTAACCAGTGTTTCTCATTTGTTCTTAAAAGACCTCCAGTGACAGAGGCCCTATCTAATCTCCATCTACTCCATGGTTTCCTTATGTCTCTAATGCCTAGCTTGACTCTTCCTTGTTGCAATTAAAAAACTCTTACTAACCAGGAAGAGGACAGAGAGAGGCAACATTTTTTCAATTTACAGATGACACCAAGGTGAGAAGGATTGAAAATACACTGAAGGAAGAGATTAGAATTCAAAACAGATGGTGAAATGGCTTAGTAAAAAAATGAGATGAAGTACTGTAAAGAGAGAAGTATAGTAGCACAATGAATTATGAGCAATAACATTGTGGCACTATTCAATACTTTGCAGCAATCCCATGGCATTTTCATGAATGTGTTCCCTACCATGTTCCTGAGAATATTATGCAAGTCATCCTCTTCTATGAATTTTCAAAACCTGCAGTCATCTTCTGGGAAAGGCAGCTACCTGTGCATAGAATCACAAGCAGTGATGTTGAGTACAAAGACTCTGAGGTGCCCCAATGGAAGTAGGAATTCTTCTGCAGGTTCTAAAGAGCTGACTATACCATCATTTCTGATGATAGCTAAGAATTGAACAAATTTCCACTGAATCTCATTACATTGTTCACCATAAGAACAATTTGATTTGAATGCATCAAGAGAAAAGTGTCAATGGCAACACAATATTTTATGTGTAGTTATAAGGAATTATGTCCCTGAGTGAAAAATCAAGCTTATTTTCCATTGGACCAAGAGAGAAACTCACTCATTCTGTAGATCTATGCATTCTAACACAGAAGGCTAGCAAATTCACCACATTTGTGGGTGCCTGAAAAGCAAGGCTGCTGTGTAAGAGAATGCCATCTCCAGTATTTACATTCCTTTCTCATTTTTAAATTTTCTGTTAACATAGTTCACTTATTTTTGTTAATTAATGTTATATCCATACAGAGGTTGCACTGTGGTAACCTATTAGGCCTGATTTTTTTTATCTGAAACCAATGGGCCTACTGAGATCATTATTGTCCTTAAAAGCAATCTGTGATTATACACACATTATATTTATCATACCATATAGCTGTCACAGGCTTAATCATTTGACATCATATTCTCATCATGTTGTTAATAAATGTGTATAACTTTTATTTGTATGTTGCATATAGATAAAATGGAGAAAAGAGACCAGATATCACTGCCCAACTTCTTGGTTGGATGAGGTTTTGAGCAACCTGGTCTAGTGGAAGGTGTCTCTGACAAAGGCAGGGGGGTTGGAACTTGATGATCTCTAAGGTCCCTTCCAACCCAAACCATTCTGTGAATCTGTGATTCTTATTTTCTTAGATCTGCCTACTTCAGGTTTCACTTGTTAAAGCCAAGATACCATCCAAAGTACTGACTTAGAAAACACTTATGCTCAGAGGTAATGGTTTCTTCAGTATGATAAGAGAAGATCCAAATGCATTTTTCAATAATGATATTAAATTTTTAAAGGGAAAACTGTGGAGTATATTAAGCTAGTGTTATATAAAATCAATGGTATATGTTAATATATCAGTTAATGATATGTGAAATTTTACATTATTGTACGTACCTGTTATCTGCCACTCATCTTTACCCTAAATTTCTCAAGGTCTCACTGGAAAATTGTGGATGAAATTATCTCTCTATCACAAGAAGAGAATAGAATATTTCCCTTGGTAGAAGCTGTAGGTTAATTAATAGGCTAATAAAGGGAAATTCTACTTACTAAAAATAGCAGGGGAATATCTTCATATTGACAAGATGCTGAGCCTCACTCTTCACTAGTTTTCATCACCATCACATTTACAAAATAATTTTCTTTAACTACAAAGAGATTAAAGCTTAAAAAAAGATTGAAAATAGATTAGGATATAATATTCATGAATACATGTTAAAACAAAATATACCATTCTCACTCAACTTACAAAAAAGTAAATATATAAATAAATTGGGGGCTGCCTTACATATCATGCAATGAAAAAGCCCATCAAATTATGTGCTGTTGTAATTTGTTTTCTGAGCCAGTTTTTATTATTATTATGCCAAAAGTTACTGTTACAGAATACAGTATGACCTATAAAGCTTTATTTATGAAAACATAGTTAGAACATCAAAAATTTAGGGACTGGATACAGTTAAAATGACAGTTTTTTACTCTAAGTAATTGTCACAAAGAAAGATTAAGTTCAACAGTTCACCCCTTGCCACTTAAAATCTAATGGAAAGACTTTATCTTAAAGTCTATAAATTCCTTTGGTTTTTTCACAAAAGGTACCTCAAATATGAAATATCTATTGAATGGAAATAGACACAATAATAGTAGCCTTTCAAAAAAACTTGTTTAATGTATTTGCAACTCTTCTGGTTTGATGGCCTTTTGCTGGTATTCTTAGACTTCTTTGGAGTCACTGAACAAAATGTCAGTCAAAACAGAAGTCGATCAGTGCTTAATTCTCTCTGAACTTTGTATTGGACTGTATTTTATTTTGACCCCACACAAAATAAAAGCATTTCATTTTCAAAATAGAAGGTGAAAATGGAAAATTCTAGCATCAAAGAAAGAAGTCATGGGCTCAGTTTGGAACAATACTTCTCACAGTGCTCGTTTGTGGAAAAGGAGTTTTGCTATGAAACACCTATTTAATTTGACAAAGTATATTTAAAAATTAACTGAAGTATATTTTTATGTTCAGATTTCTAGTACTGATTATTTTCTTTAAAAGAATAATTTTGACTTATTTTGTTGAATTCTATAAAGATATTTTAGACTAGTGTACTTTATATAAGCTGCATGGCAGAAACCAATTGATTTATTGTGTGAAGAGATTAAAAAGTAGATTTAATATTCCAGTGAAATCTCGTATAGAGATAACTGCAAACTGAGCTATATGTTTATCTTTACTGATGTGGGTGGTCTTGCTGTTCTCTGCGGTACTCATTCAAATAGGTAAAGTTAATAATAAAATTAAAAGAGAATATACTTTCATTGTAAAATTGGATATTAGAAAAATAACAGATTTTTTACATGATATAGACTGAATTCTTATTGTTGTATCCAAATCAAACACATAAAAAATTCCCATATAAACTCATTCTGATTTGAGATGTGCATGCTGGTTTACACAGTATGTCTGGATCCGGGTGTTGCACAATCAGGGCATGAGCTGCTTACAAATGCAGTGTGTCTTTCCAGAAACTGCTAGTGGAGCAAGTTTGTTTGCCTGACATTATGATATTTAGGCTACAAAGGCCATGCATTTCCCCAGGGATTCTTCAGTCATGACTCACACTGTTTTGAAGCCAAAGATGTGTTATACTGTTTTGTTTTTCCAGGGAATTTTCAATCTGTGTACTGTAATAAAGTCTTAAGACATTCCCTAGAAGACTCTAGAAGCATACATATATCTAATGTTTTCCTAATGACTGTGACTTGACAAGTCTAAGTTGTGTTTTGTTGGTTTTTAGCCTTGAGGTACAGAATGCATTCAGCTGGATATTATTTGGTATTCATCAATGTATTAAAACAATATCATATAGTTGTCCCCAAAAATTGTTATGAACCTGATTGCCAAAATATATGGTTTTGGTTATGTATATAAACAGTACAATGGACTCAATTCTACCAGGATGGATATGTTAGCTTGACAGCCCTCAGGAGAAAGTTTTTCACTGGCTCAAATTGTTCTTCAGCTCTGCAATAGCACAGATTATTTCTCTCAAGTCTTGTAAAACTCACCGACAGCTAACATACTCAGTGTAGGTTCAATTTGATGCTAATTTTCTACCATCTCAAGCATGAGTTTTTCACTGAAACATTAATGGGGAAAATAGATGCATAAATATAAGCCTATAACAATAGATTAAAGCAAGCAGCCCTACCTATGCTTTACTGTGGTGACTGTCATTGTTAACAGTCTCTTAAACAAACTCTAATAAAGATTAAAAGTGTTAAGGAAAATATTCATTAATTATACAAAATTAAATGTTGCTTCTTACTTTCCAAGCTTTACAAAAATATTTTCACTTACCTGTCTGAAAAGGTCCTCAGGGAAAAATCTTTCATCTCTTTCATATTGTTTTTGGGTTTTATTTAAATATTAACTTAAAAAATATTTATATGCAGTAGATCCAGATGGAAATTAAATTGTACCTTAGACTGTATACCTCTTTTCCTGAACAATACACAACCTAGACTAACAGTTATGTGTACTTGCAAGATTACAGTATTGAAAGAACTGTTGAAAAACATATAGTACTGCTCCTTTACCTTGAAATCCAAGAAGTCCCACTTTATTTAAAACAAGATTTCCCTTTCATTTACTTGCATCAGAGATATTTGCTTTTACACACCCAGAAAAGCCTTTATGTTACTTCCTAGGAACTCAAGGGTGAACACTTCATTTCTGAACCAGAGCAACAGGAAGAAGATTTTGATTCCATGAGTTTCATTTCCTGGCAGTACACACGTTGTTTTTTGAAGTATTAATGTAATTGACAGTGAATAGAAAGGAAGTCCTAAATGTAGTAAAGCTTTGGGGAAAAAGTACACTTATTCAGAATCCTTTTTAAATTTTGGAGAGAATATTTGTGTGATCTCCTGAGGTCGATCTCATGGTGACATTTTCTCAGGTTGTTAAAGTCTTATTGTATTATCTTCTCTAACACTGCTTGGCAGAGTACAAGGAATAAAACTTGATTTGAGTTGGCACAGTGCTAAGTGTCCTCAAGAGAACTTTGAAAACAAAAGAACAAAGTAACATAAAACAGACTGTGGCTTTCCAGTGGGAAATAGGAGTTTTGGGGTTTTTTTAATAAGCAATGGAAAGCATAAATTGGAACAAGTTCTCCTCACTGTCTTCTGGTTTGTTTTGGTTTGTTTGGTTGGTTGATTGGTTTTTTTTTTAAACACATTAAACAGTGTCAGACCTCTTCAACTTCGGTGAAACAGTAACAGTGCAACCTAAAGGAATAAATGTAGTTCACAAAATATGCTTGGACAACTTCTTAAAATGGAGGAAAGAAAGAAATCTCATCATGTGAATTTATTGCTGTTTTTTGTTAGCTACCGAGTAGTGAGTAAGTGGAGGTTTTGAAAGAGTTCAGATGTGGTTGACAGTCAACGGCATTTGGGTGTTATATTCCCTATATGTCTTTTGAAAAATTAATTTATAATGATTATGGAAGCTATGAAACTGAGAAACCTTGAGGGTGAAGTCTTTCATAATCTCACAGAAGAGTACAGTAGGGGTCCTGGCAGTTCATATATCCCCATATATCCCCATTTTGCTTTCAGTGCCTCACAGCTCTGGCACAGAAACCTTTCTCCACAGGTGAGGGACTGTTTTCTCCACTTTTGCTCAAGTCTTCAGGGTCTGTGTTAAGGCATCTTTCTTTTTGTAGACAACACAAGAATTTGGCTGTTCATCTTCAATGATTTGTGCCTTGTAAAGTTTTGTGTAGGGCATGCAATAATTTCTCATCTTAATGCCTTTTTTTTGTGAGTTGGTGAGACTTAATATTATCCTTTTATTGGTCTGCACAAGAAGGTATGAAATCTAGTCAGAACAATTGCCAAATTGGCAAATGTAATAAAATGTTCAGTTTCCTTTTCCTATGCTTTTTCTTGGTTCCTGTTTGATGCATCCCATTTAGTGTAGGAGGTTTTTATTTTCACATATTATTGAACCTTCTAAAGAAATAGTATTTTTGAGGATAAAAGTTCTGATTATTATTCATGATTACTAATTCCTCATGACATGTTCTGAAACTTCTTTTTCAACTTGCTCTTCTTAACGTAGTTTACTTTTAAACCTTAAACCAAAACCATAAAGAAAATATTTTTTTTATCTATGAACTTCTTTCAGTTTTCAGATCATACGCTACTGCTGATAACCTTGCCAATTAAAATGTGTTAGTTGTCCAAGAAAGATTTCTGAGTTGCAAATAACTAGCAAAGAAAATACGTTACCTCAAATAAAGTAATATTTTATAGTATCCTAATAAAGGGAAATACCAACTTATATCTGACCAGAGACTCAGAAGTTCAAAATGGGCTTTATTTTAGAATGAAATGATAAATATTTTTCAGGACTAACATAAACCCAAACATTAGGATAAGAATGGCTGCATTTTTTTTTTTTTCACAGAAAGATACCAGAAAATATCTAAGTAATGTCTCTAGATCTATGATGACTACTTTTTGGTATCTGTATCAGTCTAGGAAATAGTATATTTTTTACTTGGAAGAAATTGTAATTTTGGAGGACCTATTATCTGGACAGCATATGTAAGGATGCCTTCCAGAGACATGCCACCTGCAGAGCCTCTGTTTTATATCTAATCTTTGTATGGTAGGCTTCTGGAGGAATCAAGGCTGGAAGCTCTGCCATCCACATTTTCTTAGAGGACCACTCTTATGTTGCAACCCCAGCCTCACATTTACAGGGAGAAAATGGAGAAGAGTCACAACATCCTTACTACACAATGCATTTTGCTTTACTATATATGTGACTTCCTGACCATCTTAAAATAATGCAAGAGTACTCTCAAAGTCCTGATGAAAATTGAATCATTCTTTATTGTTATATATTGTAGCTATCTTCCAGCTTTTAAATAATAATTTTGATTCCTGTTGCATGGTTATTAAAATACAACATATGCCACTTGCTACAACTGGCTCTGAGGGAAAAAAAAAAACCCCAAACATAAAAGCCTATGTTATTTGTTTAACTCTTAGATACTAATTAGTCTAAGCAAGAAAATGTTGAGTGCTAGTCAGTAGCACTAAAGAAAAGTGTCTACCATTCACAATTTAAAATTAAAATTAAATTTGGAAAATTAATAAATGAACAGTCTTTGTACTTAAGGCAGAAGAAAGAAGTGGGCATTTTGCAAGAGAGAAAAAATAAACAAGTACTGAAAAACTTAAAAATCTAGATCTCAGGTGCAGACAAATAAATGATACTGTTTTTTTAAGCGTTAATATTTGAATTTACAGTTTACTGGTGAAGACAATACTCTGTGCTTCAGGATCAAAGTGGACAGATCATTACGCACTAGAGACATTTCCATCACTAGTGGCTCTACTATGGGTCTGTGAAGGTTGTAGGCTTACTGGTATAATACTTTCTGTTTCTATTGACTTTGCTACAATTTTTATATAAAAAAAAAAATTGTTTCATAGCTAAAATTTTAGTCACTGTTCATAACAGAAATTATATTTACTACTTTTAAAGTGAGAATTTTTTTATTCCTTATCACATGCCATATAAGTTATACTTCCTCTTCCGAAGTTACTTTGCCTCCTAAAGAATCACAATTAAGCTTAGTGTTAGGTGGGGGGAAAAAAAAAAAAAAATCTGTCCAAAGGATGACTACATGACTATCAGGTAATAAAATTAATGTCCTTCCACCTTTTCTCTGTCAATGTTCATATTCTGCAGATGTCTTAGTTTCTTTAGGTTACTTGCTAAGTGTGATGGTCAATGGTTCTAATGAATCATTATTAAATTATGCAGTAATTTTATTTCAGTACTGAAACTATTTTGTTCTGTATTCCAGAAAAAAAACCACATTCCAATAAGAAAGTTATTTTGCATGATCAGACATTTTTCATCCTTGCTTAACTGCAATGCATAATATTATTAGGAAAAGAAAAAAAATCATGATGATTTCCAAAAAACCTCTGTCCCATTTCTTCAGTTTATTTTATCTTTCTGCAAATTATGGGGTAAGCTAACTAATTGAAATTTAACAAGAAATTTGGTTGGGAATAGTTCCTTCTCAGCAAATTGCCTTTTAAGAAAATGTAATCTAGACCATATATATAAGGTCACAGTTTTAAAGTGTAAGAGTGATAG
>NW_010143310.1:79518-80952 GCF_000699245.1 Pterocles gutturalis
AAGAGTGGAATAAAGCATAGAAATCAATCAAGAAGTTGGGACAGAGAATCAAGAAACAGTTACCACCCAAGTTTTCATGATGCTACGACTATCCACAGGCCTTGGACGATGAACATATGCCTTTGCACACACGCCTTTGCACACACACATGCGCTCACACCTCCACTCACATGCCTCCCCACACGCCACAAAACACAACTGCAACAGAACACATGCCGCCACAGAACACACACCCCCACAAGACACATGCCGTTCGGGGGCGCTTTCCTGCGGGCTTTTGTAGCCGGTCCGAAGAAAGTCCATTGGGCCGAGGGTTTCCATGGCAGTGGCACATCCTACACATCAACACATCCCACACATCCAGCACCCCCTCTCAAGCATGCCCATGGGGTATACGCGCTTGCTGCATATGCTCCCTTGTATTGCACTGCACATGTCCCAGCACATGGTGGAGGTCTTTACACCACACCAGACTAGCTTCACTGTGTAATGTCAGTGGTGGGCACAGTTGCATTTCCAAGCAATCTAGAAGACAAGTGTCCCACAGTTCAGTCTCTCACACACAGCCATGGAGCAAAAACTGCATTGGTCTATTGCAGCTTACCTGCAATAGCTTACTTATTTCACTGCAGTGGAATGATCTCTCTTACAGCTCTGCTCTTGAGAGAAAATATCAACAAGAATGAAATTCATTTAGGCACGCTCACTTTTTATTAAAAGAAGGGGTCACTTTCATATAAGGGAACCTTGTGGTTATTGTTTTTCGTATGGGCAAAGTGTTTTGAAAGCATATGTTAAAGGGTATAGAACTTTTGTTGTGGTACATGAATTATCTACAATGACAAAAATCATTTAGATGAGAAAACAGGAAATATCACAAAAGCTAAAATTAGCCTTTCTAACTGCTAGGTTGGAACTGCCACAAGAAGCTTTTCTTACAGAGAAAAGTAAAGTTCAGTTTCAAGAAAAATAAATTATTTAAGTCAACACCCTGAAATCATTCCAAAACTGTTTGAACAAATAATTTCTCCTTTTAATTGTCCCAGCTACTAGGGCTCTATTCTACTCTTATTATGGAAATACAGACCAAATTATTTTACAGTTTGATTCAGTGTTTCACAGTTGCATTTGGGATGAGATAGTGAGAGCATGCACAGGAGGTGATAAAATATGGTGGATAAGGGAATCTGTTTGGCTGACGTAATGGGATTTCTTCTTTCTATTTCAACATATTCTGACCAGTGCAGTCAGTCCTTTGGAAATTCTTTCTAACCTGAAAGGAACTCCCACAGTGCTGAAAACAGCTGAGCATTCAAGAGAAAGTGAGGAACTTTTGTTATTCCTGTTGAAGCTCTTGGAGTCTGTTTAAAAAAACATGAATATTTTATTTCCCATGGAATGAACAAAAAAAATGGTCAAATATAAATATATATA